>NC_057795.1:494802891-494882891 GCF_018294505.1 Triticum aestivum | reverse complement strand
AGCAAACATATGATTACACGATGGATCGATCACGAATATGGATGAGCATAAGGTACATATATAGGTAGCAGCACTAGTTTGAGTACATGACTCTGATAGTCTAGTTGTCGTTGATCGTAGCTAGCTTGATGGGATATTATTGCCGTCGATCGACCGTGGAGATGAGCAGTTGGATCATGGGCACTTGTGGCGGCCGTTGTGCGTGGTCATGTTGGCGTAGCAGGGGCAGACTTCCTCGTTGCCGGCGGTGCCGGGCGGCACGCAGTCGCATCGCCGGCAGCACGCGTTGCACGCCCTGTTGCACAGATTCGGCCGGCTCGACTTGCTGCACCGGTACGAGCACGCGCTGCCGCAATCTGCAAATCGTTGTAATAGTTAGAAGGGGAGATATATCAGTGATGGTGCCGATCGATCAACTCGGCCGGACTAGCGGATGAATCCCATGCGTGCGTGGGTGCTTACCGACGGCGTGAGCTTGTCCACTCGGAGCGGTGGTCTGCGGAAGAGGAAAATGAACAGGGACCGAGTTTAGCAAGGCAACCAATATTCTAGAATGCATGTACTGTGGAAGAGTCTATAGCGCCATGGATCAGGGGATCACCTCGACAAGGAGCAGGAGGACGATGAGCGCCGCGCACATGAGCACCCTGTCTTTGCCGGCCATCGCCAGGGGCTGGGAACCGCCGGTTTGCTTCGCTCTCTGCCGATTTGCTTCTCTTCACCAGGGGAAATGCGGAAACCTCAAACCTTTGCCTTGTAGCGAAGGGATGAACCGGGCCACGTTTTATAGGCCGGCCCGCCGGTGAGGATTCGAGACTGGCATTGGGCGCACAGTGGTGGCATATGTTAGGCAACAAAATATCAAGGATATTCTGTTACCCCTTACCATACTTTGGGCCTGTCGCAATTAGTGTAATCAGGCCATTATGAAGAAGGATTGTAATTGGGATTGTTTCCCTGTACATCTCGTGGAATCTGCTATATATATATAGTCTTATATATGTGATAATAGGAAGGTCAGGATTGTGTCATGTATTCCCAAACTTCCATCGCTTTTGCTATTCTTCAGTCACCTGAAACTTTACTAGTATAACGCCCGTGCGTTGCCACGGGCTCTTCAAAATTTATAATCGGTATCTTTTATTTATCATCCCCTCATATTGGGTGATTATGGGTGCTCTAATTAGAAACAGAACAATCAAATATTAGGAAATTTCACCGAACGAACAACAACGAATAATACGATATCTATCAAACGAATAAAATGAGGTCATATTTTTGGTCCGTCATGCACTTCTATTAAAAAGTGCCTATCCCTTTTAGAATCAACCCACTGTTTGCTCGCACGCAAAAAAAAATACATCTCTAAAGTGGGGAACCGATCGGTGCCAAAAAGAACTCAAACTCCTATCCAATCTCGACTTCGTGCTCTTCCACTTCCATTGATAAAGATGGGACGTCAAGGGTTTCATCATGATGACCTCGAGCAGCCGCCGACATCCCTCCCCACATCTACCCCTACCCCCTGCTGCCGCTTGCACTGTCCTTGCTCCTCGAGGGAGCTAGGGACACAATGTTCTCTAGGATGGGCATGACCAGATCCACGAGGAGGTCGCATTCTTCCATGGGAACCCAACCAAGCACACCACCCTCCGCAACCATCCAATCCCAGCCTAACAAAGTCAAGACCCGCCATCGATCCACAAATCAGGCTCGCCGCATCCAGGTTCACTGCAAGTCTGGGACGAGTCTGTAGTCGACACCTTGACTTTGGCTATCCCCACGGAAAAATCATCGGATCCTGCTTACTTTTACCATCACTTCGTCTCTTCCCAAGGCAGCGACACCACCCAGCCAATCACCACCACCGCTTGCGGCTTGCCTACATAAAATCATGAGAAATCTCCACGGCGGTGCTGTAAGATCACCTTGGCGACCTCGACAGTGACCGACTGGTCTAAGATCTAAGCTAGCCGCTCTTTGTAGAAACCAATAGAAGTAGGCATGTGACTCAGATTTGTTCCTTGGTGTGCATGCGTTTCTTGCTGCCCACCAGCTCTTGTCTACAACTCGCCTATCTCTGTACCAGCTCTTGGTCTACAACTCGCCTATCTCCATGCTCGAGACGACCAAGCTCGATGCGCAAGCCGCATACGTCTGCTAGAGCTATATCCAGGCCCTATGATTTTTGGATCACTGGCACTATAGGTGCCAGGACCGGAGTCGCCCTCATCCACCAAGTGGATCAAGGAGGTCCACCACCTAGACTCTACATCGCAACATTTTGTGTTTTCCTATAAAAAGTAAAGAACCTTCTCTAATAAACGTAAATATAACCTTTTGGTTTTATAGTCTCAACTTTCCTACACTCCAATACCAGAAGGATTTCTTGGTTTTATTTAATGACCTTCTTGAATGTCATTCACTTAGAAAGGTAGTAATACAATCTGTGATATTAAGGCAAACTATTAGTCATATTAAAGTGCAAAAGGCCCTATAGGAGTCAAAGCATGACTTTTATGGTTATACTGTAATTTGCAAGATCTGAGATTTATGCAAGTGTACAATTAGAGAAGAGCCAATTAAATAGATTTTCACATTCAGAATAGTACGATTAGCAGTAGCACTTCAATTTTTTCATGTTTGATCAGCTTGCTAGGTGGTTATCACTAAGCATGTTGGAACGATGAGCATAACCTAACTTAGTTCAGTACGTGTTGCTGCAAATTAGTTCAGTACGTACGAAGCTGTTGCTAACTTCAATGCCTGGCTGTTGCAAGTTTCTAATGAAAAAGTACTTCAGGTCAAAGGTCAGGGAATATATACTTTTGTTATCATGGTTGTTTCCTTATAGTGAACAACTTTGATCACCACTTCAGCAGCTACTATCTATAAGAAGACATTAGCTCAATGGAGCTCGTGCAGTTCGGAAGACCCTAATCATCGATGAGGGACCCCTCTGATGGTAGCATGGCATGACAATTGCCGTCAATGACGACACCCAAAGTACCTTGCACAATCCACCGATCCAGTTCGGAACAATCAAGCACATACCTTGCAAAGTGATGTGGATCTGAAGCAGAGGTGGGAAGGTAAAGGCTCAGGTGAGGTGGAATGAGACGTCGATATAGACGTGCACGCATGAGAATAAGGCGGTGCCCAGGATGGATCTCCATCGGAGGAGGCCGGATCCGCTGGGGAGGAGGTCACTGTAGTACCTGCCATCTGTGCGATGGATCACGGGGCTGGCAGGCAGGGGGAGGGGATAGGAGGGAGCGGGTGGGCTAGAGCGCAGATGGCGGGTGCCCCCGACGACGGCTGGGAAGGATGGTGGAGGAGGTGGATGAGGATGGCGGCGGCGGCGTCTGCGGTTGCGCCTCGTCCGCAGCCGTGCTGGTGGTGGTCGATGCGAGAGCCGGATGGCGTCGGCCAGAATCAGGCAGGGGCGACAAAGATTTAGAGGAGAGAGAGAATGGAGGCGATGATCGATGGGAGGAAGGGCCACCGGCGATTGGGGTGGCCTCAGATCCGCCCTCCGTGGCCGCCTATTTCATGGGACGAACACCCGTGCTCACCGTCGGGCTCGCCTTCGGCCGCTGCCTCGCCGACATTCACGACGTAGAGCCCCTTCCTCCGATCCCATTTGCCAGGGAGGCAGCGCCATCCTTCATTGCAGAGAACGATTCCACACTGAGATCCCAACCAGATCATGATTGCGCCTCCCCAAACCGCAGCGGCACATCCCACTCCATCAACGACCAACCTATATGAGGCGGAGGGTCAGTGTAGGACGCGAGCACCGTCACCATGGACGTGGGGGACGCCGTAGGTGGGAAGGAGGCGGCGACGGCGTCTGTGTCAGGAAGATCGCATGACGGCGGCGGCGTTTACTCGAGGGGATCGAGAGGAGCTGCGTTTGGTGCCGGGTGGGTTCTTTGGTGCGTGCGTGGGGCTGGAGATTGTGATAGGTGATCAGGTGAGGGCGTGCCATACCTGGATTGATAGCCTTACCATACCTGGTGGTAATTTAAATTTATTACCATATTTGATATTTCCCGAGTTATGGCCTTACCATACCTGGATTAATAGCCTTTGGGGTAATTTAAATTTATTACCATATAATTACCATATTCAAAATTTCCTGAGTTATGACCTTACCATACCTGGATTGATTTATTACTATATGTGGATTAATTATGATTTATTACTATATGATTTATTACTATACGTGGATAGCCTTACCATACCTGGTGGTAATTTAAATTTATTACCATATTCGATATTTTCCAAGTTATGGCCTTACCATACCTGGATTGATAGCCTTTGGGGTAATTTAAATTTATTACCATATAATTACCATATTCAAAATTTCCTGAGTTATGACCTTACCATACCTGGATTGATTTATTACTATACATGGATTAATTATGATTTATTACTATATGATTTATTACTATACGTGGATAGCCTTACCATACCTGGTGGTAATTTAAATTTATTACCATATTCGATATTTCCCGAGTTATGGCCTTACCATACCTGGATTGATAGCCTTTGGGGTAATTTAAATTTATTACCATATAATTACCATATAATTACCATATTCAAAATTTCCTGAGTTATGACCTTACCATACCTGGATTGATTTATTACTATACGTGGATTAATTATGATTGATTACCATAAATACGTTGGGTGTTGCCGGTCAGACGAGAAAAGAGAAAAACCGGTGGGAGGGGCTGGTGGGAGGTGGGACGAAGAAAAACCGGTTGAAAATAAATCAGTTGAAAATAAACCGGTTGAAAGTGGGGGGACTATTCAACCAATTCGTCCATTAAGAGTAGAGATTCTGTTGCAGTCGATTTTTTCTATGGCCTGGAAATACTGGGCCGAAGCTACTCCACGTACAAAGGCTGCATATCGATCAATTAGCGGAGTACCCCTAAAAAAAGATTAATCAGCGGGGGCATGCAAACGTGCGGGTGTGTGTACGTACCTGATTCTGTGTCTTGTGTGCATGCGTGCACGGGTGTGTATATGTTGTGTGCGTGTGTGTGCACGCGCGCGCAAAATGTGTTGTCTTAGAGGTCGTTTGGTTCTAGACCTAGTAAGGGCATTTCTAACGGAGCGACCTGCAAATTGCCCTCCGCATCCCTCCACGGATAAGGGATCAGTCCGCGGGCACAAATGTAGGAAGCCGCCATCCAACGCTATCATGCATAGGTCTGTTAGTAAAGGACAAATTCAAATTCAAATTTAGTCTAACCCACACCGCGCGCCGGATGACAACAGCGCCGGAGCATGCACAATCACAATCAAAAAGAGCCAAATATACTTAGTTTTTACATAGCCAAATCCAAAAGAACACCAGTCCGGTAGTCCGCGCAATTTTCTGCCCTGCCGGACCAGCAATCCCAACTGTTTGCTCCCTGATCAAGGTGTCATCACCGTCGCCGCAGTGTAGGCAGCCTCCGCCTCGGCGTCCGCCTTCGCCACATCCTCATTCTTCGCTGCCGCCAACTAATCTTTCTGCAGCTGCAACATCTGGTAGCAGACAAATTGCACGATCATTCTTGGGTCAACAACTAAAGAGTCCACTAATAATCCCCAATTGCATGGAATCATCGTAGGAATTTCCAGAGGTGGAAGCGATAAGTATGGAGTGTCGAACCCACAAGGAGTTAAAGGTAAGATCAATATTCTCTCAAGCTCTATCTGCCACTGATACAACTCTACGTACATCGAACGTTTGCTTCCAACTAGAAACGGGAAATAAAACTACGTTGTGGCTATGAAGAGAATAACTTTGCATGATATCGGAGAGGTAAAATATAAAAATAGGAGTTGTCTTTATAAAGTTAGAATATATTACTAAATATTATAAATAGCGAGTGTGGAATAATGATGGATCGATGTGCGGAATTGTCCTAGACAATTGTTAACAAGACCGATAATCACTATTGCAATTTCATATGAGGGAGAGGCATAAGCTAACATACTTTCTCTTCTCGGATCATATGCACTTATGATTGAAACTCTAGCAAACATCCGCAACTACTAAAGATCATTAAGGTAAAACCCAATCATAGCATTAAAGTATCAAGTCCTCTTTATTCCCATACGCCATGACCCACTTTTGTGTTTCAGTCACTCACGCAACGCAGACAATAAGTAAACCATGGACATATTGCAACACTCTACAGCGGGAATCCCTCACGCTTATGCGACACAGAGGGCACAATAGGACAACACCAAAATAAAACATACAACTCATATCAATCTAGATCATCAATCAACCCAAAGACAAAAAAATATCTACTCAAAACATCATAGGATGGCAACACATCATTGGATCATAATATGTGGCATAAAGCACCATGTTCAAGTAGGGATTACAGCGGGGTGCGGGAGAGTGGACCGCGTAAAAGAGATGAGGATGGTGATGATGGTGGTGATGTTGATGAAGACGATCACCGCGGCGATGATTCCCCTCCTGATGGCACTCCGGCACCATCAAGAGAGAGGAGGAGAGGTTCTCCCCCTTGTGCTTCCTCCTCCATGCCCCCCCCCCCCGTGGATGGGGAGAGGTTCTCCCTCTGGTCCTTGGCCTTCATGGCGATGATGGCCCCTCCAGGATCCTCCTCCATGGCCTCCTGTGATGATGGCCCCCTCCGGCAGGGTGATAGAGAGGGCCTAGATTGATTTCTCATAGCTACAGAGGCTTACGGCGGTGGAACTTCCGATCTAGGTTATTTCCCGAAGGTTTCTGTCTTTATAGGAGGAGTTGGTGTTGATTTCACGTAAGGGGGGCCCTCGGGGAGTCCACGAGGCAAGGGGCGCGCCCCCCACCCTCGTGGGGCCCACGGGACTCCCCTCCGGTAGATTTTTGTTCCAATATTTTTCATATTTTCCAGAAAAAATCTCCGTTGATTTTCAGCGCATTCCGAGAACTTCTATTTCTGCACAAAAACACCACCACAGTAGTTCTGCTAAAAACAGCGTCAGTCCGGGTTAGTTCTAATCAAATCATACCAAAATCATATAAAACTATTGTAAATATGGCATGAATACTTCATAAATTATAGATACGTTGGAGATGTATCAGCATCCCCAAGCTTAATTCTTGCTCGTCCTCGAGTAGGTAAATGATAAAAGAAATAATTTATGAAGTGTGAATGCTAGCAAATGCATAAGTTTGATCAATGATAATTTCAATCACCTTTTCTAGCATCATTATATGTCATAACAGTAGCTCATCTCATAAAACTTTTCATGATCAAGTAACAAGCTATTCACATGTTAAAGTATAGATCATAAACTTTCTTGAAACTAACAAACTATATTCTCGGTCATCAAACAATTGCAATTCATCTTATTTTCAGGAAGGGTCTATGTCAGAGCTTTGATTTAGCAAACTCCACATACTCAACTATCATTTAATCTTTCACAATTGCTAACACTCACGTGATATTTATGGGTTCAATGTTTTAATCGGACACAGAGAAAGATAGGGGCTTATAGTTTCGCCTCCCAACCTTTTACCTCAAGGGTAATGTCAACAATAATAATTTATGAACACCTACATCCAAGTGGATATATATATATCCGGATCACCCCAACACAAAGTGCTTACCAAAGAAAAAGTGTAAAAAGGAAAGGTGATGATCACCATGACTCTTGTACAAGGGTAGAAGATAATAGTAAAAGATAGGCCCTTCGCAGAGGGAAGCAGAGGTTGTCATGCACTTTTATGGTTGGATGCACAAAATCTTAATGCAAAAGAACGTCACTTTATATTGCCACTTGTGATATGGACCTTTATTATGCAGTCCGTCGCTTTTATTGCTTCCATAACAAGATTGTATAAAGCTTATTTTCTTCGCACTAATAGATCATACATATTTAGAAAGCAATTTTTATTGCATGCACCGATGACAACTTACTTGAAGGATCTTACTCAATCCTTAGGTAGGTATGGTGGACTCTCATGGCAAAACTGGTTTAAAGGATGTTTGGAAGCACAAGTAGTAGCTCTACTTAGTGCAAAGAATTTGGCTAGCATGAGGGAGAAAGGCAAGCTCAACATGTTGGATGATCCAAGACAATATAACTTTTCAGATATAGGAAAACATAACCCATTACGTTGTCTTCCTTGTCCAACATCAACCTTTTAGCATGCCATATTTTAATGAGTGCTCACAATTACAAAGATGTCCATGATAGTATATTTATATGTGAAATCTCTTCTCCTTCAATATTCTTTCATGAATTGTTCAAGTGACCAATACAATGTTTGCTAACCTTCAATAAATTTACAACCTCTACTTCTTATATGTGAAGTCATTACTCCCCATGGGATAAGCATATGAAACATATATAATTTCAGATTTATGACATTCAACTCATTCAACCATTTACTCATAGGATATAAGTGAAGCACACGAGTAAATGACAAACTACTCCAAAAAGATATAAGTGAAGATCAATGAGTAGTTAAATAATTATGTAGCTATGCGAGGACTCTCTCTCATTTAAGTATTTCAGATCTTGGTATTTTATTCAAACAACAAGCAAAACAAAACAAAATGACATTTCAAGGATAGCACTCATCATGTGAAGAAGCAAAAACTTAGGCTCAACCGATACTAACCGATAATTGTTGAAGAATAAAGGTGGGATGCCTACCGGGGCATCTCCAAGCTTAGGTGATTGATACTTCTTAGAGTGTTATCTTGGGGTGCCTTGGGCATCCCCAACCTTGAGCTTTTGTGTCTCCTTAATTCCTCTCATATCACGGTTTTCCTAAATCTCAAAAACTTCATCCACACAAAACTCAACAAGAACTCGTGAGATAAGTTAGTATAAAACAATGCAAAAACCTTATCATTTTCTACTGTAACAAATTACTAAGATTATTATTCAACATTTTATACTAAATTTCTCTTCATATTTAATACTCCTATCCTCAAATAGAATCATTAAACAATCAAGCATATGCAAACAATGCAAACATAACAACAATCTGCCAAAACATTATAGTCTGTAAAGAATGCAAGATTCATCATACTTCCCTAACTCCCAAAATTATGAGAAAAATACTACACTATAGAAGATTTATCAGATCTCAATATGCAAAAAAATTCAATATTATATCATTATCTTACTTTTCTAGGGAATTTTTGCAACAGCGGTAAACTTTCTGTTTTGAAACAGCAACATGTATACTTGCAAAATAAGCATGGTAAAGGCTATCCTTGACATTTTTATTGAAAATGTAGATGCAAAACATTATTCTAAATAACAGCAAACAAATACTAACAAAATAAAATTATGCTCCAAGCACAACACATAGCATGTTGTGAATAAAAATATAGCTCCAAGTAAAGTTACCAATGAACAAAGACGAAAGAGGGGATGCCTCCCGGGGCATCCCCAAGCTTAGGCTCTTGGTTCTCCTTGAATATTACCTTGGGGTGCCTTGGGAATACCCAAGCTTAGGCTCTTTCCACTCCTTATTCCATAGTCAATCGCATCTTTACCCAAAACTTGAAAACTTCACAACACAAGTAGTATTGGTAGAAGATAAAAGTAAAAGATAGGTCCTTCGCAGAGGGAAGCAGAGGTTGACATGCGCTTTTATGGTTGGATGCATAAAATATTAATGCAAAAGAACGTTACTTTATATTGCCGCTTGTGATAAAGACCTTTATTATGCAGTCCGTCGCTTTTATTTTTTTCCCTATCACAAGTTCGTATAAAGCTTATTTTCTTCGCACTAATAGATCATACATATTTAGAGAGTAATTTTTATTGCATGCACCGAGGACAACTTACTTGAATGATCTTACTCAATCCTTAGGTAGGTATGGTGGACTCTCATGGCAAAATTGGTTTAAAGGATGTTTGGAAGCACAAGTAGTATTTCTACTTGGTGCAAAGAATTTGGCTAGCATGTGAGGGAAAGGCAAGCCCAACATGTTGGATGATCCAAGACAATATAACGTTTCGGATATAGGAAAACATAACCCATTAAGTTGTCTTCCTTGTCCAACATCAACCTTTTAGCATGTCATATTTTAACGAGTGCTCACAATTACAAAAGATGTCCAAGATAGTATATTTATATGTGAAATCTCTCTTCCATCAATATTCTTTCATGAATTGTTCAAGTGACCAATTCTGCGTTTGCTAACTTTCAATAAGTTTACTACCTATACTTATTATGTGTGAAGTCTTTACTCCCCATGTTATAAGCATATGAAACGTACATAAATTCAGATTTATGATATTCAATTCATTCAACCATTTACTCATAGGATATACGTGAAGCACGTGAGCAAATGACAAACTACTCCAAAAGATATAAGTGAAGAACACTGAGTAGTCAAATAATTAACTAGACATGGGAGGATTCTTTTTTATTCAAGATTTCAGATCCTACGATTTTATTCAAACAGCAAGTAAAATTGAAAATATGCTTGATACGTCTCCAACGTATCTATAATTTATGAAGCATTCATGCTATTATATTACCTGTTTTGGATGTTTAATGGGCTTTATTATACACTTTTATATTATTTTTGGAACTAACCTATTAACCGGAGGCCTAGCCCATATTGTTGTTTTTGCCTATTTCAGTGTTTCGAAGAAAAGGAATATCAAACGGAGTCCAAACGGAATGAAACCTTCGGGAGAGTTATTTTTGGAACGGAAGCAATCCAAGAGACTTGGAGTAGACGTCGGGGAAGCTTCGAGGAAGCCACGAGGCAGGGAGGCGCGTCCTACCCCCTGGGCACGCCCCCATCCTTGTGGGCCCCTCGTGGCTCCTCTAACCGACTTCTTTCGCCTATATATGTCCATATACCCTAAAAACACCGAGGACAATAATAGATCGGGAGTTCCGCCACCGCAAGCCTTTGTAGCCACCAAAAAGCAATCGGGACCCTGTTCCGGCACCCTGCTGGAGGGGGGATCCCTCACCGGTGGCCATCTTCATCATCCCGGCGATCTCCATGACGAGGAGGGAGTAGTTCACCCTCGGGGCTGAGGGTATGTACCAGTAGCTATGTGTTTGATCTCTCTCTCTCTCTCTCTCTCTCTCTCTCTCGTGTTCTTGATTTGGCACGATCTTGATGTATCGCGAGCTTTGCTATTATAGTTGGATCTTATGATGTTTCTCCCCCTCTACTCTCTTGTAATGGATTGAGTTTTCCCTTTGAAGTTATCTTATCGAGTCTTTAAGGATTTGAGAACACTTGATGTATGTCTTGCCGTGCTTATCTATGGTGACAATGGGATATTCACGTGATCTACTTGATGTATGTTTTGGTGATCAACTTGCGGGTTCAGTGACCTTGTGAACTTATGCATAGGGGTTAGCACACGTTTTCGTCTTGACTCTCCGGTGGAAACTTTGGGGCACTCTTTGAAGTACTTTGTGTTGGTTGAATAGATGAATCTGAGATTGTGTGATGCATATCGTATAATCATACCCACGGATACTTGAGGTGACATTGGAGTATCTAGGTGACATTAGGGTTTTGGTTGATTTGTGTCTTAAGGTGTTATTCTAGTACGAACTCTACGATAGATCGAACGGAAAGAATAGCTTCGTGTTATTTTACTACGGACTCTTGAATAGATAGATCAGAAAGGATAACTTTGAGGTGGTTTCGTACCCTACCATAATCTCTTCGTTTGTTCTCCGCTATTAGTGACTTTGGAGTGACTCTTTCTTGCATGTTGAGGGATAGTTATATGTGTTGGGTAACGTAGTAATTTCAAAAAAATTCCTACGTACATGCAAGATCATGGTGATGGCATAGCAACGAGAGGGGAGAGTGTCCGTCCACGTACCCTCATAGACCGTAAGCGGAAGCGTTATGACAACGCGGTTGATGTAGTCGTACGTCTTCACGATCCGACCGATCCAAGCACCGAACGTACGGCACCTCCAAGTTCAGCACACGTTCAGCTCGATGACGACCCCCGGGCTCCGATCCAGCAAAGCTTCGGGGATGAGTTCCGTCAGCACGACGGCGTGGTGATGATGATGATGCTCTACCGGCGCAGGGCTTCGCCTAAGCTCCGCGACGATATGACCGAGCTGGAATATGGTGGAGGGGGGCACCGCACACGGCTAAGGAACGATCCATAGATCAACTTGTGTGTTATGGGGTGCCCCCCTGCCCCCGTATATAAAGGAGGGAGGGGGAGGTGCGGCCGGCCCCCTTGGGGTGCGCCTGGAGGAGTCCTACTCCCACCGGGAGTAGGACTCCCCCCTCTTGCCTTGGTGGAGAAGGAAAGGGGGGAGGGGAAAGAGGAGAGGGGGGCGCCGCCCCCCCTTCCTTGTCCTATTCGGACTAGGGGGGAGGGGGCGCGCGGCCTGCCCTGGCCGGCCCTTCTCTTCTCCCTCATGGCCCACTAAGGCCCATTAACCCCTGGGAGGGTTCCGGTAACCCCGCGGTGTTCCGGTAAAATCCCGATTTCACCCGGAACCTTTCCGATGTCCAAACATAGGCTTCCAATATAATAATCTTTATCTCTCGACCATTTCGAGACTCCTCGTCATGTCCGTGATCACATCCGGGACTCCGAACAAACTTCGGTACATCAAAACTTATAAACTCATAATAAAACTGTCATCGTAACGTTAAGCGTGCGGACCCTACGGGTTCGAGAACTATGTAGACATGAACTAGAACCATTCTAGGTCAATAACCAATAGCGGGACCTGGATGCCCATATTGGTTCCTACATATTCTACGAAGATCTTTATCGGTCAAACCGCATAACAACATACGTTGTTCCCTTTGTCATCGGTATGTTACTTGCCCGAGATTTGATCGTCGGTATCCAATACCTAGTTCAATCTCGTTACCGGCAAGTCTCTTTACTCGTTCCGTAATGCATCATTCCGTAACCAACTCATTTGGTCACATTGCTTGCAAGGCTTATAATGATGTGCATTACCGAGAGGGCCCAGAGATACCTCTCCGACAATCGGAGTGACAAAACCTAATCTCGAAATACGCCAACTCAACATGTACCTTCGGAGACACCTGTAGTACTCCTTTATAATCACCCAGTTACGTTGTGACGTTTGGTAGTACCCAAAGTGTTCCTCCGGTAAACGGGAGTTGCATATTTCTCATAGTTACAGGAACATGTATAAGTCATGAAGAAAGCAATAACAGTATACTAAACGATCAAGTGCTAGGCTAACGGAATGGGTCATGTCAATCACATCATTCTTCTAATGATGTGATCCCATTAATCAAATGACAACACATGTCTATGGTTAGGAAACATAACCATCTTTGATTAATGAGCTAGTCAAGTAGAGGCATACTAGTGACTATATGTTTGTCTATGTATTCACACATGTATCATGTTTCCGGTTAATACAATTCTAGCATGAATAATAAACATTTATCATGATATGAGGAAATAAATAATAACTTTATTATTGCCTCTAGGGCATATTTACTTCAGTCTCCCACTTGCACTAGAGTCAATAATCTAGATTACATAGTAATGATTCTAACACCCATGGAGTCTTGGTGTTGATCATGTTTTGCTCGTGATAGAGGTTTAGTCAACCGGTCTGCAACATTCAGATCCGTATGTATTTTGCAAATCTCTATGTCTCCCACTTGGACTTGGTCCCGAATGGAATTGAAGCGTCTCTTGATGTGCTTGGTCCTCTTGTGAAATCTGGATTCCTTTGCCAAAGCAATTGCACCAGTATTGTCACAGAAGATCTTCATTGGTCCCGATGCACTAGGTATGACACCTAGATCGGTAATGAACTCCTTCATCCAGACTCCTTCATTTGCTACTTCAGAAGCAACTATGTACTCCGCTTCACATGTAGATCCCGCCACGACGCTTTGTTTAGAACTGCACCAACTTACAGCTCCACCGTTTAATAAAAACACGTATCCGGTTTGCGATTTAGAATCGTCCGGATCAGTGTCAAAGCTTGCATCAACGTAACCATTTACAGACTCTTTGTCACCTCCATATACGAGAAACATATCCTTAGTCCTTTTCAGGTATTTCAGGATGTTCTTGACCGCTGTCCAGTGATCCACTCCTGGATCACTTTGGTACCTTCCTGCCAAGCTTATTGCTAAGCATACGTCAGGTCTGGTACACAGCATTGCATACATGATAGAGCCTATGGCTGAAGCATAGGGAACATCTTTCATTTTCTCTCTATCTTCTGCTGTGGTCGGGCATTGAGTTTGACTCAACTTCATACCTGGTAGCACAGGCAAGAAACCTTTCTTTGCCTGATCCATTTTGAACTTATTCAAAATTTTGTCAAGGTATGTGCTTTGTGAAAGTCCTATTAAGCGTCTTGATCTATCTCTATAGATCTTGATGCCCAATATGTAAGCAGCTTCACCGAGGTCTTTCATTGAAAAACTTTTATTCAAGTATCCCTTTATGCTATCTAGAAATTCTATATCATTTCCAATTAATAATATGTCATCTACATATAAAATCAGAAATGCTACAGAGCTCCCACTCACTTTCTTGTAAATACAGGCTTCTCCAAAAGCCTGTATAAAACCATATGCTTTGATCACACTATCAAAACGTTTATTCCAACTCCGAGATGCTTGCACCAGTCCATAAATGGATCGCTGGAGCTTGCACACTTTGTTAGCACCTTTTGGATCAACAAAACCTTCTGGTTGCATCATATACAACTCTTCTTCCAGAAATCCATTCAAGAATGCAGTTTTGACATCCATTTGCCAAATTTCATAATCATGAAATGCAGCAATAGCTAACATGATTCGGACAGACTTAAGCATCGCTACGGGTGAGAAAGTCTCATCGTAGTCAACCCCTTGAACTTGTCGAAAACCTTTCGCAACAAGTCGAGCTTTATAGACAGTTATATTACCATCAGCGTCAGTCTTCTTCTTAAAGATCCATTTATTCTCAATGGCTTGCCGATCATCGGGCAAGTCAACCAAAGTCCATACTTTGTTTTCGTACATGGATCCCATCTCAGATTTCATGGCCTCTAGCCATTTTGCGGAATCTGGGCTCATCATCGCTTCCTCATAGTTCGTAGGTTCATCATGGTCAAGTAACATGACTTCCAGAATAGGATTACCGTACCACTCTGGTGCGGATCTTACTCTGCTAGACCTACGAGGTTCAGTAGAAACTTGATCTGAAGTTTCATGATCAATATCATCAGCTTCCTCACTAGTTGGTGTAGTTGCCACAGGAACCGGTTCTTGTGATGAACTACTTTCCAACAAGGGAGTAGATATAGTTATCTCATCAAGTTCTACTTTCCTCCCACTCACTTCTTTCAAGAGAAACTCCTTCTCTAGAAAGGATCCGATTTTAGCAACGAAAATCTTGCCCTCGGATCTGTGATAGAAGGTGTACCCAATAGTCTCTTTTGGGTATCCTATGAAGACACATTTCTCCGATTGGGTTTGAGCTTATCTGATTGAAGTTTCTTCACATAAGCATCGCAGCCCCAAACTTTAAGAAACGACAACTTTGGTTTCTTGCCAAACCATTGTTCATAAGGTGTTGTCTCAACGGATTTTGATGGTGCCCTATTTAACATGAATGCGGCCGTCTCTAAAGCATAACCCCAAAACGATAGCGGTAAATCAGTAAGAGACATCATAGATCGCACCATATCTAGTAAAGTATGATTACGACGTTCGGACACACCATTTCATTGTGGTGTTCCGGGTGGTGTGAGTTGCGAAACTATTCCGCATTGTTTCAAGTGTAGACTAAACTCATAACTCAAATATTCTCCTCCACGATCAGATCGTAGAAACTTTATTTTCTTGTTACGATGATTTTCCACTTCACTCTGAAATTCTTTGAACTTTTCAAATGTTTCAGACTTGTGTTTCATTAAGTAGATATACCCATATCTGCTCAAATCATCTGTGAAGGTGAGAAAATAACGATACCCGCCGCGAGCCTCAACATTCATTGGACCACAAACATCAGTATGTATGATCTCCAACAAATCAGTTGCTCGCTCCATAGTTCCGGAGAACGGCATTTTAGTCATCTTGCCCATGAGGCACGGTTCGCAAGTACCAAGTGATTCATAATCAAGTGATTCCAAAAGCCCATCAGTATGGAGTTTCTTCATGCGCTTTACACCGATATGACCTAAACGGCAGTGCCACAAATAAGTTGCACTATCGTTATCAACTCTGCATCTTTTGATTTCAACACTATGAATATGTGTATTACTACTATCGAGATTCAATAAAAATAGACCACTCTTCAAGGGTGCATGACCATAAAAGATATTACTCATATAAATAGAACAACCATTATTCTCTGATTTAAATGAATAACCGTCTCGCATCAAACAAGATCCAGATATAATGTTCATGCTCAACGCTGGCACCAAATAACAATTATTTAGGTCTAAAACTAATCGTGATGGTAGATGTAGAGGTAGCGTGCCGACCGCGATCACATCGACTTTGGAACCATTTTCCACGCGCATCGTCACCTCGTCCTTAGCCAATCTTCGCTTAATTCGTAGTCCCTGTTTCGAGTTGCAAATATTAGCAACAGAACCAGTATCAAATACCCAGGTGCTACTGCGAGCATTAGTAAGGTACACATCAATAACATGTATATCACATATACCTTTGTTCACTTTGCCATCCTTCTTATCCGCCAAATACTTGGGGCAGTTCCGCTTCCAGTGTCCAGTCTGCTTGCAGTAGAAGCACTCAGTTTCAGGCTTAGGTCCATACTTGGGTTTCTTCTCTTGAGCAACAACTTGCTTGCTGTTCTTTTTGAAGTTCCCCTTCTTCTTCCCTTTGCCCTTTTTCTTGAAACTGGTGGTCTTGTTAACCATCAACACTTGATGCTCCTTCTTGATTTCTACCTCCGCGGCTTTTAGCATCGCGAAGAGCTCGGGAATAGTCTTGTTCATCCCTTGCATATTATAGTTCATCACGAAGCTCTTGTAGCTTGGTGGCAGTGATTGAAGAATTCTGTCAATGACACTATCATCAGGAAGATTAACTCCCAGTTGAATCAAGTGATTATTATACCCAGACATTTTGAGTATGTGTTCACTGACAGAACTATTCTCCTCCATCTTGCAGCTATAGAACTTATTGGAGACTTCATATCTCTCAATCCTGGCATTTGCTTGAAATATTAACTTCAATTCCTGAAACATCTCATATGCTCCATGACGTTCAAAACGTCGTTGAAGACCCGGTTCTAAGCCGTAAATCATGGCACACTGAACTATCGAGTAGTCATCAGCTTTGCTCTGCCAGATGTTCTTAACATCGTCAGTTGCATCAGCAGCAGGCCTGGCACCCAGCGGTGCTTCCAGGACGTAACTTTTCTGTGCAGCAATGAGGATAATCCTCAGGTTACGGACCCAGTCCGTGTAATTGCTACCATCATCTTTCAACTTTGCTTTCTCAAGGAATGCATTAAAATTTAACGGAACAACATCACGAGCCATCTATCTACAAACAAACATAGACAAGCAAAATACTATCAGGTACTAAGTTCATGATAAATTTAAGTTCAATTAATCATATTACTAAAGAACTCCCACTTAGACAGACATCTCTCTAGTCATCTAAGTGATCACGTGATCCAAATCAACTAAACCATGTCCGATCATCACGTGAGATGGAGTAGTTTCAATGGTGAACATCACTATGTTGATCATATCTACTATATGATTCACGTTCGACCTTTCGGTCTCCGTGTTCCGAGGCCATATCTGTATATGCTAGGCTCGTCAAGTATGACCTGAGTATTCCGCGTGTGCAACTGTTTTGCACCCGTTGTATTTGAACGTAGAGCCTATCACACCTGATCATCACGTGGTGTCTCAGCACGAAGAACTTTCGCAACGGTGCATACTCAGGGAGAACACTTCTTGATTATTAAGTGAGAGATCATCTTAAATGCTACCGTCAATCAAAGCAAGATAAGATGCATAAAGGATAAACATCACATGCAATCAATATAAGTGATATGATATGGCCATCATCATCTTGTGCTTGTGATCTCCATCTTCGAAGCACCGTCATCATCACCATCGTCACCGGCATGAAACCTTGATCTCCATCGTAGCATCATTGTCGTTACGCCATCTATTGCTTCTACGACTATCGCTACCGCTTAGTGATAAAGTAAAGCAATTACAGGGCGTTTGCATTTCATACAATAAAGCGACAACCATATGGCTCCTGCCAGTTGCCGATAACTTCGGTTACAAAACATGATCATCTCATACAATAAAATATAGCATCACGTCTTGACCATATCACATCACAACATGCCCTGCAAAAACAAGTTAGACGTCCTCTACTTTGTTGTTGCAATTTTTACGTGGCTGCTACGGGCTTAGCAAGAACCGTTCTTACCTACGCATCAAAACCACAACGATAGTTTGTCAAGTTGGTGCTGTTTTAACCTTCGCAAGGACCGGGCGTAGCCACACTCGGTTCAACTAAAGTGAGAGAGACAGACACCCGCCGGTCACCTTTAAGCAACGAGTGCTCGTAGCGGTGAAACCAGTCTCGCGTAAGCGTACGCGTAATGTCGGTCCGGGCCGCTTCATCTCACAATGCCGCTGAACCAAAGTATGACATGCTGGTAAGCAATATGACTTATATCGCCCACAACTCACTTGTGTTCTACTCGTGCATATAACATCAACGCATAAAACCTAGGCTCGGATGCCACTGTTGGGTAACGTAGTAATTTCAAAAAATTTCCTACGTACATGCAAGATCATGGTGATGGCATAGCAACGAGAGGGGAGAGTGTCCGTCCACGTACCCTCGTAGACCGTAAGTGGAAGCGTTATGACAACACGGTTGATGTAGTCGTACGTCTTCACGATCCGACCGATCCAAGCACCGAACGTACGGCACCTCCGAGTTCAGCACACGTTCAGCTCGATGACGATCCCCGGGCTCCGATCCAGCAAAGCTTCGGGGATGAGTTCCATCAGCACGACGGCGTGGTGACGATGATGATGCTCTACCGGCGCAGGGCTTCGCCTAAGCTCCGCGATGATATGACCGAGGTGGAATATGGTGGAGGGGGGCACCGCACACGGCTAAGGAACGATCCGTAGATCAACTTGTGTGTTATGGGGTGCCCCCCTGCCCCCGTATATAAAGGAGGGAGGGGGAGGTGCGGCCGGCCCCCTTGGGGTGCGCCTGGAGGAGTCCTACTCCCACCGGGAGTAGGACTCCCCCTCTTGCCTTGGTGGAGAAGGAAAGGGGGAGGGGAAAGAGGAGAGGGGGGCGCCGCCCCCCCTTCCTTGTCCTATTCGGACTAGGGGGGAAGGGGGCGCGCGGCCTGCCCTGGCCGGCCGTCCTCTTCTCCCTCATGTCCCACTAAGGCCCATTAACCCCCGGGAGGGTTCCGGTAACCCCCCGGTGTTCCGATAAAATCCCGATTTCACCTGGAACCTTTCCGATGTCCAAACATAGGCTTCCAATATATTAATCTTTATGTATCGACCATTTCGAGACTCCTCATCATGTCCGTGATCACATCCGGGACTCCGAACAAACTTCGGTACATCAAAACTTATAAACTCATAATAAAACTGTCATTGTAACGTTAAGCGTGCGGACCCTACGGGTTCGAGAACTATGTAGACATGAACTAGAACCATTCTCGGTCAATAACCAATAGCGGGACCTGGATGCCCATATTGGTTCCTACATATTCTACGAAGATCTTTATCGGTCAAAGCGCATAACAACATACGTTGTTCCCTTTGTCATCGGTATGTTACTTGCCCGAGATTTGATCGTCAGTATCCAATACCTACTTCAATCTCGTTACCGGCAAGTCTCTTTACTCGTTCCGTAATGCATCATCCCGTAACCAACTCATTTGGTCACATTGCTTGCAAGGCTTATAATGATGTGCATTACCGAGAGGCCCCAGAGATACCTCTCCGACAATCGGAGTGACAAAACCTAATCTCAAAATACGCCAACTCAACATGTACCTTAAGAGACACCTGTAGTACTCCTTTATAATCACCCAGTTACGTTGTGACATTTGGTAGTACCCAAAGTGTTCCTCCGGTAAACGGGAGTTGCATATTTCTCATAGTTACAGGAACATGTATAAGTCATGAAGAAAGCAATAGCAGTATACTAAACGATCAAGTGCTAGGCTAACGGAATGGGTCATGTCAATCACATCATTCTTCTAATGATGTGATCCCATTAATCAAATGACAACACATGTCTATGGTTAGGAAACATAACCATCTTTGATTAATGAGCTAGTCAAGTAGAGGCATACTAGTGACTATATGTTTGTCTATGTATTCACACATGTATCATGTTTCCGGTTAATACAATTCTAGCATGAATAATAAACATTTATCATGATATGAGGAAATAAATAATAACTTTATTATTGCCTCTAGGGCATATTTCCTTCAATATGATCTAGTTATGTTATTATTGTTGAGAGAACTTGCACTAGTGAAAGTATGAACCTTAGGCCTTGCTCCCTAGCATTGCAATACAATTTACGCTCACTTTTATCATTAGTTACCTTGTTTCTTTATAATTTCAGATTACAAATACCTTTATCTACCATCCATATTGCACTTGTATCACCATCTCTTTGCTGAACTAGTGCACCTATACAATTTACCATTGTATTGGGTGTGTTGGGAACACAAGAGACTCTTTGTTATTTGGTTGCAGGGTTGTTTGAGAGAGACCATCTTCATCCTATGCCTCCAACGGATTGATAAACCTTAGGTCATCCACTTGAGGGAAATTTTCTACTGTTCTACAAACCTCTGCACTTGGAGGCCCAACAACGTCTACAAGAAGAAGGTTGCATAGTAGACATCAAGCTTTTTTCTGGCGCCGTTACCGGGGAGGTGAGTGCTTGAATGTATGTCTTTAGATCTTGCAATTGAATCTTTTAGTTTCTTGTTTTATCACTAGTTTAATCTATAAAAGAAAACTACGAAAAATGGAATTGAGTTTGTCTCATACGCTTCATCTTTTTAATATCTTTCGTGAGAATGATGGAAAGAAAAATTATGCTCAAGTGCTAGAAAAACAAGTCTATAAAATGTTTGGCACTAAATCTTTGAATGATGAGCATGATTGCAATGTTGTTAGTGTGAACTCTTTGAATATCCATAGTACTAATGATGATTGCACTAGTCATGATGAAAATGTCTCTTATAAGCATGTCAATTTTTGTGGAGTGCATAGAGTTTGCAAGTACACACCAAATAGGGAAGATAGATTTTGCAAGAGGCATAAGTATTTAGAAACTAAATGGTTGCAAGAAAGGCTAGATGTGAGTGCTGAAAATTTAAAAATTCTTTACCATACTTGTGAACTTTGCAATGAACATGGTCATTTAAATCTCCGTTGCAAATTGTTTCATGATCGAATCGTGTCCAAAATTTTTAATGACTTGATTTCCCTTGCACATCATAATGAACTTAGTTTGCTTTTGGGTTATGAAGAAATGAAACGTGCAACTAAGCATATTACAGAATTTAACCTTAAGAAATTTCTTGATATTGATCTAGAGGAAATTTATATGTATTGTGCAGTGAATTGCATTGAAAATCTTATATTGCCAATTACATAAATAAAGGAAAGCAAATAGAAGATGAAGAGAATACTAATGAAAGGGAAGAGACTTCCCAATATCCTCCTATTATTTCTTATGATGAATCAGGTAACGAGGAGGAGCTTTCTATTCAACCAATCTCATTAATAAGGAGCTCAAAAAAGAGGGATAAACCCACTCATGATGTGAAGAAGAAAAAGAAAAGACGGAGAAGCAAAGGTATAAAGGTATCCCTCTCAAATGATGTTGCTCCTACTACTCATTGTGATGATGATAATTGCTATACTATTGGTGCTATCCATACTATTAATGATGAGAGTGATTATGCTTATGATATGAAAAGGCCCAAGCTTGGGGATGCTATGTTTGATGAGAATGACATATTTGAGAATATATTTGCTGCAATTAATGTTTGTCCCAAGCTTGGGGATGCTATGTTTAATGAAGATGATATTTTTAGCCTCCCAAGTTTTGATGAGCAAATTTACTATGATGATAGCATCCTCCTATTTGTGATGATTATTGTGATGACACTTATGCTATAAGAAGTAGTGATGATTATATTTATAAAACTTGTCATGATTATGATTACCCTTTTTTTGAACATTACTCTTTTAATGTGCAAACAATTTATAGTATTTGAGTCTTATGATACTCCCACCATTCTGAATGAGAAGAAATTTGCTTATGTGGAGAGTAGTAAATTTTCTATGCAAGTAGATCATGAAAAGAATGCTTTTATGTGCTGGTTATATTGTTGAATTCATTCATGATTCTACTAAAAATTATTATGATGGAGGAACATATGCTTCTACATATTGCAATAATATCAAGTTTCCTCTCTATGTGTTGAAAATCTTGAAGAATTGCTTGTTTTACCTTCCAATGCTAGTTGATTATTGTTCCCATAAGTTGTTTGCTCACAAAATCCCTATGCATATGAAGTGGGTTAGGCTTAAATGTGTTAGTCATATTCTTCATGATGCTCTCTTTATGTTTCAATTCTTATCTTTTATGTGAGCATCATTGAAATCATCATGCATAGCTAGGGGTGTTAAACGATAGCGCTTGTTGGGAGGCAACCCAATTTTATTTATAGTGCTTTTAAGTTGATTCTTTTTGAAGATGATTAATAGAAAAATTACTCATGTCCACCAATTTATTTCAGAATTTTTGGAGTTCCAGAAGTATACGTTTGATACAGATTACTACAAACTGTTCTGTTTTTCACAGATGCTGTTTTCTATGTGTTGTTTGCTTATTTTGATGAATCTATGAGTAGCATCGGAGGGTATGAACCATATAGAAGTTGGAATACAGTAGATATTACACCAATATTAATTTATAATGAGTTCACAACAGTACCTACGTGGTGATTTATTTTCTTATACTAACGGAGCTTACGAGTTTTGTGTTGAGTTTTGTGTTGTGAAGTTTTCAAGTTTTGGGTAAAGATGCGATTGACTATGGATAAGGATTGGAAAGAGCCTAAGCTTGGGTATTCCCAAGGCACCCCAAGGTAATATTCAAGGACAACCAAGAGCCTAAGCTTGGGGATGCCCCGGGAGGCATCCCCTCTTTCGTCTTTGTTCATTGGTAACTTTACTTGGAGCTATATTTTTATTCACAACATGCTATGTGTTGTGCTTGGAGCATAATTTTATTTTGTTAGTATTTGTTTGCTGTTATTTAGAATAATGTTTTGCATCTACATTTTCAATAAAAATGTCAAGGATAGCCTTTACCATGCTTATTTTGCAAGTATACACGTTGCTGTTTCAAAACAGAAAGTTTACCGCTGTTGCAAAAATTCCCTAGAAAAGTAAGATAATGATATAATATTGAATTTTTTTGCATATTGAGATCTGATAAATCTTCTACATTTTAGTATTTTTCTCATAATTTTGGGAGTTAGGGAAGTATGATGAATCTTGCATTCTTTACAGACTATAATGTTTTGGCAGATTGTTGTTATGTTTGCATTGTTTGCATATGCTTGATTGTTTAATGATTCTACTTGAGGATAGGAGTATTAAATATGAAGAGAAATTTAGTATAAAATGTTGAATAATAATCTTAGTAATTTGTTACAGTAGAAAATGATAAGGTTTTTGCATTGTTTTATACTAACTTATCTCACGAGTTCTTGTTGAGTTTTGTGTGGATGAAGTTTTTGAGATTTAGGAAAACCGTGATATGAGAGGAATTAAGGAGACACAAAAGCTCAAGGTTGGGGATGCCCAAGGCACCCCAAGATAACACTCTAAGAAGTATCAATCACCTAAGCTTGGAGATGCCCCGGTAGGCATCCCACCTTTATTCTTCAACAATTATCGGTTAGTATCGGTTGAGCCTAAGTTTTTGCTTCTTCACATGATGAGTGCTATCCTTGAAATGTCATTTTGTTTTGTTTTGCTTGTTGTTTGAATAAAATACCAAGATCTGAAATACTTAAATGAGAGAGAGTCCTCGCATAGCTACATAATTATTTAACTACTCATTGATCTTCACTTATATCTTTTTGGAGTAGTTTGTCATTTACTCGTGTGCTTCACTTATATCCTATGAGTAAATGGTTGAATGAGTTGAATGTCATAAATCTGAAATTATATATGTTTCATATGCTTATCCCATGGGGAGTAATGACTTCACATATAAGAAGTAGAGGTTGTAAATTTATTGAAGGTTAGCAAACATTGTATTGGTCACTTGAACAATTCATGAAAGAATATTGAAGGAGAAGAGATTTCACATATAAATATACTATCATGGACATCTTTGTAATTGTGAGCACTCATTAAAATATGGCATGCTAAAAGGTTGATGTTGGACAAGGAAGACAACGTAATGGGTTATGTTTTCCTATATCTGAAAAGTTATATTGTCTTGGATCATCCAACATGTTGAGCTTGCCTTTCTCCCTCATGCTAGCCAAATTCTTTGCACTAAGTAGAGCTACTACTTGTGCTTCCAAACATCCTTTAAACCAGTTTTGCCATGAGAGTCCACCATACCTACCTAAGGATTGAGTAAGATCCTTCAAGTAAGTTGTCATCGGTGCATGCAATAAAAATTGCTTTCTAAATATGTATGATCTATTAGTGCGAAAAAAATAAGCTTTATACAATCTTGTTATGGAAGCAATAAAAGCGACGGACTGCATAATAAAGGTCCATATCACAAGTGGCAATATAAAGTGGCGTTCTTTTGCATTAAGATTTTGTGCATCCAACCATAAAAGTGCATGACAACCTCTGCTTCCCTCTGCGAAGGGCCTATCTTTTACTATTATCTTCTACCCTTGTACAAGAGTCATGGTGATCATGACCATTCCTTTTTACACTTTTTCTTTGGCAAGCACTTTGTGTTGGGGTGATCCGGATATATATATATCCACTTGGATGTAGGTGTTCATAAATTATTATTGTTGACATTATCCTTGAGGTAAAAGGTTGGGAGGCGAAACTATAAGCCCCTATCTTTCTCTGTGTTCAATTAAAACTTTGAACCCATATATATCACATGAGTGTTAGCAATTGTGAAGGATTAAATGATAGTCGAGTATGTGGAGTTTTCTAAATCAAAGCTCTGACATAGACCCTTCACGAAAATAAGATGAATTGCAATTGTTTGATGACTGAGAAAGTAGTTTGCTAGTTTTCAAGAAAGTTTATGGTCTATACTTTAACATGTGAATAGCTTGTTACTTGATCATGAAAAGTTTTATGAGATGAGCTACTGTTATGACATATAATGATGCTATAAAAGGTGACTGAAATTATCATTGATCAAACTTGTGGACCTGCTAGCATTCACACTTCATAAATTCTTTATTTTATCATTTACCTACTCGAGGACGAGTAGGAATTAAGCTTGGGGACGCTGATACGTCTTCAACGTATCTATAATTTATGAAGCATTCATGCTATTATATTACTTGTTTTGGATGTTTAATGGGCTTTATTATACACTTTTATATTATTTTTGGGACTAACCTATTAACCGGAGGCCTAGCCCATATTGTTGTTTTTCCTATTTCAGTGTTTCGAAGAAAAGTATTATCAAACGGATTCCAAACGGAATGAAACCTTCGGGAGAGTTATTTTTGGAATGGAAGCAATCCAGGGGACTTGGAGTAGACGTCAGGGAAGCTTCGAGGAAGCCACGAGGCAGGGAGGCGCGCCCTACCCCCCTGGGCGCGCCCCCACCCTTGTGGGCCCCTCGTGGCTCCCCTGACCGACTTCTTTCGCCTATATATGTGCATATACCCTAAAACACCAAGGACAACAATAGGTTGGGAGTTCTGCCACCGCAAGCCTCTATAGCCACCAAAAACCAATCGGGACCCTATTCCGGCACCCTACCGGAGGGGGATCCCTCACCAGTGGCCATCTTCATCATCCCGACGATCTCCACGATGAGGAGGGAGTAGTTCACCCTCGGGGCTGAGGGTATGTACCAGTAGCTATGTGTTTGATCTCTCTCTCTCTCTCTCTCGTGTTCTTGATTTGGCACGATCTTGATGTATCACGAGCTTTGCTATTATAGTTGGATCTTATGATGTTTCTCCCCCTCTACTCTCTTGTAATGGATTGAGTTTTCCCTTTGAAGTTATCTTATCGGATTGAGTCTTTAAGGATTTGAGAACACTTGATGTATGTCTTGCCGTGCTTATCTGTGGTGACAATGGGATATTCATGTGATCTACTTGATGTATGTTTTGGTGATCAACTTGCGGGTTCTGTGACCTTGTGAACTTATGCATAGGGGTCGACACACGTTTTCATCTTGACTCCCCGGTAGAAACTTTGGGGCACTCTTTGAAGTATTTGGGGCACTCTTTGAAGTACTTTGTGTTGGTTGAATAGATGAATCTGAGATTGTGTGATGCATATCGTATAATCATACCCACAGATACTTGAGGTAACATTGGAGTATCTAGGTGACATTAGGATTTTGGTCGATTTGTGTCTTAAGGTGTTATTCTAGTATGAACTCTATGATAGATCGAACGGAAAGAATAGCTTCGTGTTATTTTACTACGGACTCTTGAATAGATAGATCAGAAAGGACAACTTTGAGGTGGTTTTGTACCCTACCATAATCTCTTCGTTTGTTCTCCACTATTAGTGACTTTGGAGTGATTCTTTGTTGCATGTTGAGGGATAGTTATATGATCTAGTTATGTTATTATTGTTGAGAGAACTTGCACTCGTGAAAGTATGAACCTTAAGCCTTGTTTCCTAGCATTGCAATACCGTTTACGCTCAATTTTATCATTAGTTACCTTGCTGTTTTTATAATTTCAGATTACAAATACCTTTATCTACCATCCATATTGCACTTGTATCACCATCTCTTCGCCGAACTAGTGCACCTATACAATTTACCATTGTATTGGGTGTGTTGGGGACACAAGAGACTCTTTGTTATTTGGTATCAGGGTTGTTTGAGAGAGACCATCTTCATCCTACGCCTCCCACGGATTGATAAATCTTAGATCATCCACTTTAGGGAAATTTGCTACTGTCCTACAAACCTCTGCACTTGGAGGCCCAACAACGTCTACAAGAAGAAGGTTGCATAGTAGACATCAACGCTCCAAGCAACACACATATCATGTGACGAATAAAAATATAGCTTCGCGTAAGGTATACCGATAGTTTTGAAGACGAAAGAGGGGATGCCTTCCGGGGCATCCCCAACCTTAGCTGCTTGAGTCTTCCTTGAATATTACCTTAGGGTGCCTTGGGCATCCCCAATCTTATGGTCTTTCCACTCCTTATTCTCCTCATATCGATATCTCACCCAAAGCTTGAAAACTTCAATCACATAAAACTTAACGGAACTTCATGAGATAGGTTAGTATGATAAAGTGTAAACCATTCACTTTGGTACTGTCAAAGACAAGTTTCATAATTGTTCTCACACAATGCCTACTGTATCATATCATTTCTACAATTTATATTGAGAAATATAAGTCATAGAAACTAGAAAACAAGCTAACTATGCAATGAAAACAGAATCTATTAGAAACAGAACAGTCTGTAATGATCTGAACAGAAACCATACTTATGATACTCCAAAAATTATGAAATAAATTGGTGGACGTGATGAATGTGTCTATTCATCATCTGCAAAAATAATCAACCTAAAATCACTCTCCAGTAAAAAATGGCATCTATTCTTGTGAGTGCAAAGTTTCTGTTTTTTACAGCAAGATTGCAAAGACTTCACCCATGTCTTCCCAAAGGTCTTATTTGGCACTTTATTGAAACAAAAAGCTATAAAACATGATTACTACAGTAGATTAATCATGTAAACATACAAAAACAGTAAGGGTAAATATTGGGTTGTCTCTCAACAAGCGCTTTTCTTTAATGCCTTTTAGCTAGGCATGATGATTTCAATGATGCTCGCATAAAAGAAAAGAATTGAAACATAAAGAGACCATCATGAAGAATATGACTAGCACAATTCAATCTAACCCACTTCCTATGCCTAGGGATTTTGTGAACACACAATTTATAGGAACAAGAATCAACTAGCATAGGAAGGCAAAACAAGTATAACTTCAAAACTTTAAGCACATAGAGAGGAAACTTGATATTACCGCAACTCCTACAAGCATATATTCCTCCCTCATAATAATTTTCAGTAGCAACATGAATGAATTAAACAATATAACCATCACATAAAGCATTCTTTTCATGATCTACAAGCATAGAAATTTTTCTACTCTCCACATAAGCAAAATTCTTCTCATTCGGAATAGGGGGATCACTAATTCCTAAAGTTGACACTCTTCCAAACCCACTTTAGATGCTACTATTATTTATACTCCAAAAGATATAAGTGAAGTTCATGGATAATTCTACAATTAATATAGACTAACCAATTTCCAAGGTCAAAATATATAAGTGAAGCACACGAAGCATTCTATAAAACCATACTCAGATGATTTAAGTGAAGCACAAAGAGCAATTCTATAAGATCATACTTAAAAGATTTAAGTGAAGCACATGAAGTATTATATAAATAAATGAAGGGATATCTCATACTAGCATGGTTCTTAAAGAAAATTAAAAACACAAAGGACACAAATCATGTGAACAAAACAAAAACCGAGATATACCAATATTTGTTGAGTATCCTTTGAAATATTTACTTGCGGTGACCTGGGCATCCCCAAGCTTGAACTCTTTCCTCTCTTTATTCTTCTCACATTGGTAACTCCTCGTTCTTCGAACACTTCATCCACAAAAACTTGACAAAAACTTTGTGAGATCCGTTAGTGTAATAAAGCAAACTACCACTTTAAGGTACTATAATGAATTCATTATTTATTTATATTGGTGTTAAACCTACTGTATTACAACTTCTCTATGGTTCATACCCCCCGATACTAGCCATAGATTCATCAAAATAAGCAAATAACACGCGGAAAACAGAATCTGTCAAAAACAGGACAATCTGTAGTAAACTGGAAGTTTAGTAAACTTCTGTAACTCCAAACATTGTGAAATAAATATGAAAATTTTAAAACATTGTACAGAAGTAAAGTGCAAATAATTTCAGACCCATTTGATCTTCCAGTAAAAAAAATGTAAAATCACACGCTACAGCCAAAGTTTCTGTTTTTGTTCTGCACATAGTAAACAAGCAATCTAATCATCCTAAAACCAAAGCTTGGCACATTATTTTTATAATACAATGGATATACACAAGGGGATAATTATTTAAAAAGAAACTTCCATGAAAAATTCTACATTGTTTCTGTGAGCATGAACACAAGTGCTCAAGGTCGACCCTCACTTCTTCAATGCATAACTTTCCAATCACTTCTCTTTTTGAAAAACTTTCTAGGCGTGAGAGGCAAGTATTTTTTTTGGTATTTTCATTCTTTAATTTTTTTGTATGTTTCACCCACAACTGAACAGAAACAAAAAGGAAACACAAAATCTACTTAGTGAAGAAAGCAAACAAGCACACACGAGAATATCAACCTCACGATATTGCTTCCCGGCAACGATGCCAGAAAAGAGCTTGATAATCCCCAAGTGCAGGGAATCATCATAGCAATTTCCAGATGTGGAAGTGATAAGTATGGAGTGTCGAACCTACAAGGAGCTAAAGGTAAGATCAATATTCTCTCAAGCCCTATCTGCCACTGATACGACTCTACGTACACCGAACGTTTGCTTCCAACTAGAAACGAGAAATAAAACTATGTTGTGGGTATGAAGAGAATAACTTTGCATGATATTGAAGAGCTAAAATATAAAAGTAGGTGCTGTCATCATAAAGTTAAAATATATTACTAAATATTATAAATAGAGAGTGTGGAATAATGATGGATCGGTGTGCGGAATTGTCCTAGGCAATTGTTAACAAGACCGGTAATCACTATTGCAATTTCATATGAGGGAGAGGCATAAGCTAACATACTTTCTCTTCTTGGATCATATGCACTCATGATTGGAACTCTAGCAAGCATCCACAACTACTAAAGATCATTAAGGTAAAACCCAACCATATCATTAAAGTATCAAGTCCTCTTTATTTCCATACGCCATGACCCACTTATCTGTGTTTGTGTTTCAGTCACTCACGCAACGCAGACAATAAGTAAACCATGGACATATTGCAACACCCTACAGTGGGAATCCCTCACGCTTGCGCGACACAGAGGGCACAATAGGACAGTACCAAAATAAAACATACAACTCATACCAATCTATATCATCAATCAACCCAAAGACAAAAAGACATCTACTCAAAACATCATAGGATGGCAACACATCATTGGATCATAATATGTGGCAGAAAGCACCATGTTCAAGTAGGGATCATATCGGGGTGCGGGAGAGTGGACCGCGTAGAAGAGATGTGGATGGTGATGATGGTGGTGATGTTGATGAAGACGATCACCACGGCGATGATTCCCCTCCCGATGGCACTCTGGCGCCACCAAGAGAGAGGAGGAGAGGTTCTCCCCCTTGTGCTTCCTCCTCCATGGCCTCCCCCTGGATGGGGAGAGGTTCTCCCTCTGGTCCTTGGCCTTCATGGCGATGATGGTTCCTTCGAGATCGTCCTCCATGGCCTCCAGTGATGATGGCCCCCTCCGGCAGGGTGCTAGAGAGGGCCTAGATTGATTTCTCGTGGCTACTAAGGCTTGCGGTGGCGGAACTTCTGATCTAGGTTATTTCCAGAAGGTTTTTGTATTTATAGGAGGAGTTGGCGTTGATTTCACGTCAGGGGAGCCCTCGGGGAGTCCACGAGGCAGGGGCGCGCCCCCACCCTCGTGGAGCCCACGAGACTCCCCTCTGGTAGATTTTTGTTCTAGTATTTTTTATATTTTCCCGAAAAAAACTCCGTTGATTTTCAGCGCGTTCTGAGAACTTTTATTTCTGCACAAAAACAACACCACGGTAGTTCTGCTAAAAACAACGTCTGTCCGGGTTAGTTCTAATCAAATCATACCAAAATCATATAAAACTATTGTAAACATGGCATGAATACTTCATAAATTATAGATATGTTGGAGACGTATCATCCACATTCAAAGTCAACATCTTGGCACCCTCCACATTGGCGGCGATCCTCACCTTCTTTTCCTCGAGCTCGACCTTCCTCTCTTCGATCATGGTCCTCCTCTCTTCGAGCTTGCAGTTTTTGTCCGTCGCCTCCATCAACAATTTGAACATCTCCACCTTTTTCTCCTCAAGGTCCGAGCACTTCACGCATGCGTCCTCCTTCTTCGCCAAGATGTCCTCGAACCTCTCCACCAGCTTGGCCGCCACACCTTCTCACTTCGCCCTCTCCTCCTCCCATTTCTTGCCCCGTAAATTTCTTCTAACCTTCTTCGGCAGTTCCTGGTTGGGTCGGTAGGGTCACCTATTTGTTTCTCGTTGGCTTGGGCGGCGGTCTTGGCTATGAAAAGGTTCCAATTTTGGTTGCCCATTCAACTTCAACCAACAATGAATGATAGTGAACCTTTTCTTCTCCAACTTCTTGTACACCAAAAAAGCACGAGAAGGCTACAAAACAATGCATATCCGGCTAGTGAGCAAAAAAAATGCATGTCCGGCTAGTGATCAATAAAACTATGCATATCTGGCAAGTGAGCAACAAAAGAATGTATGTCCATCTAGTGATCAATTTACTTGCTCGGATTTGTGCACCCTAGGCCACTGTGCGATGAGATGCTTCAAGTGCCCGCAATACGTGGACATGGCTTCTTGGATGGCCTACCATCGATGGTTGAGGGACTTCCATTCATGGTTGTGGATGACCGCTTCAGAGTAGGGCGCCAAATGCTTGTTCATGGAACCATATGTGAATGTTATTTCAAAAAGTTGTGTCCTTTTACTCCGTGCCATGGAGAGGATCAAGGCTAGTGGCCAACCATGCATCACACAATAGCTCGTCCTCCTGCATGTTGAAGCTTTCTCCTCAACCCTTTTTCTTCGGACCGTCAGTTGTATCAGCCGGATCATCGTCCTCCCCCCCCTCCTACTCCTCCTCCTCCCCCTCCGGTTGCTGCTGTCTTCCGTCCCAATGTTGTTGTTGCTATGTGTTTGCACCTGTCTGGGTGTAGGACTGCTGTGTGGCCATCTAGGTGTAGGAATGCTGCTAGTAGTTGCCGGATTGGGTGGGATCCAATTCATCCACTTGCTTGTCCTCATAGCCTACTCCTCCATAGCCTCTGTTGTGGATGATGTTGAGCATTTCCCTGTCCGGGTCATAGTACACCGACTCCCCCGCTCTAGGCATTATACCGAGAAGTGTGCGGGCACCCATCTGCTCCATGGCCATCGTTCGCGCGCGGACGAGTTGCAACGAAGAATACCCAGAGAAGAGCGGCGCTGCATTTATGTCGACGATGTAAGGCACCTTACCGACGAGGGTTCCGAGCTGCTTGGCGGTGTAGTAGTACGGAGGCTTGTAATTCTCCGGCCACGACGCCGTCTGTACTGTGGGCACTCCTGTCTGGCAACGTCCGCCACATCCGCGACGACCACTGCAATCATCACACCCACCGGCGGTCAACCGCTTCATGAGCTTATCCTCCTTTGCGGCCTTCGCTTTGACGCAGTGAGTTTGCCGCGTAACGGAGCTAATTTTCCGAGCGAGCGTGATGCTCGGATCCTCCGGCACCTCCGCCGCCTCCATCTCCAACAGGTTCTCTGACGGTTCCATGTGTCATCAGTGGCGGAAGGAAGAGAGGGTAAAAGAGCGGGTATTGGGCGGAGAGCGGCGAGGGATGGAAGAAGAGACTGAAGGATTTTAGCGCGAGAACACTTTGGGTTGATACAAAAGCGCAGGCTCCGCCTTCCTTTTGGGTGGGCCACGGGGTAGGGGCAGCGAGCGACGTTTCGCGTGTCCGGACTCCCGCAACCCTCTCCCCCGGGAGATAACGCATCCGACCGCTCGGCGGACCGACACAGGCCCGCGTTGGATGGCCTCCGCAGTTGGGGGATGCAGGTGGTTTGAGGATCGACGTTGGAGATGCCCTAATGTCACATTTTTCTATACAATGTTGCCAAAGTTGCCTAAGGTTAATTTTTCAAAATGAGAGCCACAAGTTGGCAAGCCTAAAAGAATCTTACCATACTTTTTGAGTGTATGGAATGTGAGACCTTAGTATGGCTTGAATCAAAGACCCACCTAAGTTGATCAAACTTGCCTAACCTTAGTCTCAACCAAATAACCCCTTAGTGTTGCTGTCACTAGTACATGTGTACCTCTGTCTGTGTGCATATAGTGTGTGTGTGTGTGTGCATGTCTATGAGTGCGTGTGCACATGCATGAGTGAAAGAGAAAAAAAGAGAGGGAGCGACACTGTCGATACGAAATGCAATTCGGTTTTTGACGTGTCGTGAGATGACTAATCTTGTTATTTTGTGGTTTGAGCACTACATATGACACAACATATATGTGTGCAAGTTATCCTATTGTATGATTGTTTTTGCATATTGTAGATCAACACAATTTCTATGGATTTTGTTTGCAAGTTTTTGTCCATTTTAAAATTATTTCTTCATTTTCTTTCTTTTTTTAGGATAATACCAATGCCTTCAATTCATTCTTCCTTTGAATAAATATTGTTTTTATTTTCATTTTCAATTTTTTTTCAGTTAACACCACTTTCATGATTATCTTCCTTAGATCAAAATTTATATTAAAAAAATACTTTTTTCGTTAGTATTTTATATGTCACTGTTTACTAGTAAAAGAAGTGACTTGACGCAAAAAGATCTTCTAATTTTCTCCCATGTGCTAATGTTTCATTTTTTATTGCTTAGTTAATGTCTGACTGTTGTATTTTCTCTGATTAGGCGGAGACTATTTTTGTAATCATGTGAATACTTAATTTGTGTTAGGTACCTAAAATGGAATTCATTTTTAGTTAATCTACTTAAATCATAATTATTATAAAGTTCCACTATTTTATGCTTGTTTTGCACAATATGAGAGAGTGCGACTTTGAGTTATTTATGTGCAATTTATCAATATATTCTAACTGCCACATATAAGAAAAGAGTGTGACAACAATTATTTGTAACGTGTTCATGTTAGGCATAGTTGTATAATTTTTTTTAATTTTAAATTTGTTTGACATTCTTTTTTAGGATTAAACCACTCCCACAAACCAACCTTCCATATAAATAAATGTGTTATTCTTTATTTTTGTTCATGATCTAACTTTGTACAAATAGCTAAGTGCAATTTCATTTTTAAATTTTTTCGGTCATATTTTATCCTTTCTTCCTTTTTTACTCTTTAGGGTAATACCAATGCCTTTAATTCATTCTTCCTTAAAATAATTGTTCTTTTATTTTCATTTTGGTTTTTTGCTTTTGTTTCAGATAACACCACTTTCACGATTCTATCTTACTCCGATTAAGATTTTCTATTTTAAATTATCTTTAGCTTTTGTTTTAGTTAATTTTGTGTATGTCTTTTATTATTGGTAAAAAAAGTGACCGGCATGGAAAAATTCGTCTAATTTTCTGGCTTATGTTGATGTTTCACTTTTTCTTGTTGCTTAGTCCATTTCCTTTTTGGATATTCGGTGTGTAGGCGATGATGGTTTATTGTAATCATGTGTCTGATTAATTTTTTAGGGACTTAAAATGTAATTCATGATTAATTTATACTCTTAAATCATAACCATTATTATTTCACTAGTCTACTCTGCATATAAGAAATGAGTTTCACAATAAATATTTGTAATGTGTTCATGTTAGTCATAGTTGTAATATAAATTTTCTTTTTAAATTTCTTGTAATTCTTGTTAGGATTAAACCCCTCCCATAAGTCATTGTTTCTTGGAAATAAATGTGTCCATCAGCTTTTTTTGTTCATGATCAAGATTTGTACTAAAAGCTAAATGCTATTTTCATTTTGAATTTGTTTTTGTCCATGTTCTTATCATTTCATGATTTTCTTTCTTATTTTAGTTAATACCAATGCCCTTAATTCATTCTTCCTTGAAACAAATGTTGTTGTTATTTTATTTTATTTTAGGTAACACCGCTTTCACAATTCTATCTTTCTTAGATTGAGTTTGACAATTCTGTGTTCCTCAGAAAGAAACCATTCCCCTTTCTTTTTCTTTTTCTATTTCTTCTTTTCTTTTGAGAATTTTTTGCATTCAAATCACGAAACAGTATAAAGTAGTTGACACTTACAAGCACACTGAAAAACAAACACAAAGGACCATAAACACCTAAAAAACCCTAAGCTAACCATAACACACGAAGATCTTTTTTTATTTCTTCTTTGAGGTACGATATGGACATGTCTGCTTCTGATATGACCATAGATATTACGTGCATCTCTACTCCTAACGGAGCAGTTGGTGAATAGTCCACCGGTTATTTTTCGCTGGTTTTATTTCGCCTCACCATTTTCGTTGGTTTTATTTCGCTGGTTTTATTTCGTCTTCCTCCCACCTGCCTTTTCGCTTCACCACCCACATAAACCCATCAGATTAGTTACCATATAAAAAATAAATCGCAATCAATCAAGTATTGATGGGATATTTCCTTATATTGATGTGATTTTCCCTTTTTAAAAAAATCGCAATCAATCATCTCTACTGCCTAAAAAAAATGTGTAGTTTTCCTTTTCCTGCCAACCGACCGCGTCCCGTCTCCCTACATCCGCCGCCGCCACCGCCACCAACGCGTAGCCCTCTGCCTCCCAACATCTGAGATCGCCGCCGCCGCCTCCATCGCGGACCTCTATGTCATCGTGGGACCACGTCGCTCACATCTGTGCGAAACCCCAGGGCAGGGCACAAGGAACCCCCTGCAGCGAGGAGCGGTGTAACGAGGCCCTACCGGCCGTGCTGTACGCCAGGAACAGGGCGGACGCATAGTGAGGGGCCATGGTGCATGCGAGGGTCGCCAAGGCATCCGCGCCAATGGCCGCGGCTGAGGGACACGGTAGGCAGGAGCCCCCACCATGCTCGCTGTCGAGATCCCCGTCACGTGCTGCCAGATGAGGTTGTTTTCCACTTCCTCTTCGGCAAGATCGGGGGCACACAACACCGTGGAGCCCTTACAACGCCACCTGCGACGATCTCCGCCGCCAGGGGCAGCCACGACCATGGCCGACGCCCTCGGCCTCTTCATCACCAGGTCGCACCTTCTTTGACTATGTCAACCGTGTCACTGCCCCGTCGATCTCCTCCGACACGAAGTCTCCGGCTGATTCAGGCCACCCGAGGGGCCGCAAGGACACGGGGAAGGTGACCCTATGCTCGGTTCCCTCCGGCGCTACAGCTTATCATCTTGGCCTAATTCTTTCGCCCTCCTGGATTCCACTTACTTGCTATCGAGCCCTACTACTACACCCATGGTTAGCCTAGCTCTGCATGTCCCTCAAGTTTGACATTGTTTAACCCTTACAATTTCGTGGCTTCCCAGCCGTAGCTCCTCCCCCGTGAGTTCTGATTTCTGAACCTGAATTTTGTGCATATAGCTGCATATACTGTTGTAAATTCTACTGACAAGTCAATGGAAAGAGTAGACCTAGAGATAATTTAAAATAGATTCGATTACTGGCTGCATATGAATGCCCTTTGTTCAGTTAGGATCAACTTTGTCAGTCCGCGTCCTCTGTTGGAGACCAACCCCAGCGTGTATGCTACGACCAGTTCAAGAAGCACATCTCATATGTCAAGAACCAAACACATGGTAGGAGATGATGTGTTTCTGTGTGTACCATGTGATCTTCTGTTGTCATATTATTTTATTTTCTTCCAACTCTGACTCATTATCTGCTACTTTAGATCTTTGCAGTTAACAAGTTAAGTGCTGCAAACAATCTCTCGAGAATGGCTGTTTTGATTATTAAATAGTATGAGAGAGATAGAGAGAGAGAGAGGGAGGGAGGGAGAGGGAGAGGGAGGAGAGAGAGATTTGCTGATTACACCTTCAACTTAAGGTAATGTTTCTTGATGTACATACAACATAAAAAATTCACCATGTATAGGTTGTTATGTTTTTCGAATTGAAATTCATTATGTATTTGAAGTTCATATTGTCTTAAAGATAAATTCAGCACTGATTGTCGGCATGCTATTCATGGCACTGATTGTCGATGCAGAAAGGTTCTCACAGTCACAGTATGTTGTATTAGTTGTAACCTATCCTTAGATTTTCAAGAAAAATCCTGACATTACTAATCAGTTGGGCATGGTTGGGCATGCACATGATAGATTTGATGATTTTTGCATTGTAAATGGTCCCTTGACTTGCTCTTTACAGGTATGTACATGTGGCGATGCTCCTTAGATTGAGAATATGATGCAGGTTTTTGGGGATGACAAAAATGACAGAGGAGAGTGCCCTAATTCCTTCCTGCTTTGTGCCATTTTTTTCAGGGTAAGAATAGTATGCACGTTCTTCCAAGAATTGAAGCACGTTGGGAAGGCGTACATCAATTGAGATGATTGAGCAATTCCAGCTTCAAATCAGGTCACTATTTATGGTTCAACCTTTGATCAAGATGTTCCTCTTTGTAGTTGTCCACCTTCATGTGAAATTGCCCTTCCCTTCTTGGATGCGACTGATGCTCTACTTCTCATGAATCATTTTCCCTTCTCAGTTGCCTTAAATTATGAAATGTTGCATATTTTCTTCCACGATACTGCTCTTGAATTTGATATAATCCGCAGGAGCAATCCAAGAGCTAAAAATTACAGTAATTTTGCTATCAACAAAGTATTGTTATTTTTCTCTACCTATGTCGTAATCAGTTGTGTCACCTGCTATTGTCTTTGCCTACTAAATTATAACGAGTCTTCCACTTTGCTGTCTGGTTTTCTTTATCCTCCTTAGCTTTTCATGCCATTCTGCACGCTACTCATAATGCCCATTGCTTGTTATTTGCAAATGGTTGTACTAGACAAAGTATGGTGAGTTGTTGAAACACATAAGTGTTGGAACAAAGTCATACTGTGCATTTCCTATTATTGCTTGGTTTTATGGTTCTTAGAATGTCACTGCACTATGTTTTAGGCTAAAGAAAAGCAGCGTTAGCACTGAGGAACATCTGTTTATCTTTAGGAGATCTTTGAAATATTTGAGAGTGTGTTTTGTTACGAATTATTGTTGTATATAAGGAGAATAGTAAAAGAAGATCTGCAGTTGTGTCTGTAAGTTTTACTATTGTAGTTTTCCCTTCTTGCAAGATCCCAAACCATTTACCCATTCGCTTCGTAGATTCGCTTACTAACTGTAAATTGTTTAACTTCCTTGCACATAAAAAGATAATATGCTTGGATTTATGAAACAACTATATTTTTCTTGCACAATGGTCAAAGAGCTGCATTGTTATACTGCTTTTTGACTAATGTTCTTCTATTCCATATCAACATAGGTGACATGAATTACACCACAACTCATTGGCTTGCCAAAATGTAAGGATGAAAACTTTGTGATGAGCAAAATTGGATGTAGTCAGTAGGGTGGGAGGCGAGATGAGGCAAACCTCTTCAGTCTTTTTGGTTATCTAATTGGTTAACTTGTTTATAATTTTAATAATTTGTTTACCGAGTTCAGCAAAGTCATCCTGGATGGGGCATTGTACATGGTGCTTGTTAGTTTTCTGAATTACAATTGTCTAATGTATGGATTCCCTTTTGTTTGTACATCTAATTCTACAGATATTTGAATGGAGCAACTCTGCAACTACATAGCTATTTTAGTTGTGAAGTGACAACTTGTAGGCCTGATCAAGTACAAGATCAATGGATACAAATTTTAGAATACATTCGTATAGTGTAGCTTAAGAGATATTTGGGTATAATATACTACATTTTATATTTAGGAACAGAGGTAGTACTATTTTCTCTTGAATATTCAACTCAAATGTGTCCTGGCTCTTTTCTCTTCAAGGAAACATGTTCTTTTAATTTTAGAATACATTGGTAAGCCGCCGCTACACCTAGGGCCATCAATGCCTCATAGGTCGCTTCTGATGAGATCATCAATATGGAAGGACTGGATGAGGATATGGACCCTTGGACGACAATGTCGTTGTTGATGTAAAACGTGGTGATGGTGTTTCAGTTGAAATAGGCAAGGGCAGTTGGCCACAAGGAGTTAAAAGAGCTCGGACATAATGAACCGAGCTTTCTGTCCATGCAGTCTACAACTTGACAAGGTTAAACACAAGATGCATTTTTCTGCATTGTATCTATAGCAGCATCTTACATTTATTAATCCAATTATCCTTACCTTTTAATTTCCCAATATTACAGGGAAAGCAAAGGGAAGCTCAGGCAGCTGATGCAAACATGGTCCGAGTGCCAAGCTAGGAAGCAACACGCTTCGACGTTACTGTTCCTTATAAGCATGACTTTTGCTAATATTGTAGTTTTGCATTAACTTTGTAACCTTTATTTGTATGTCAGCAGCTCTCTGACTATGTATAAATGACAGCAGTTTGCATCGATAGGATATGGGCACCAGATATTAAGAAGAAAATGGGCATGACAGAATTAGTTATAGTTGGTTGCCTTGTAATATATATCTTACATGTTCCCCCGTAGAGCGCCCTTGGGCAGTTATTAGTCTGTTATGATGTTTTTGGTGCTATCCTTGTTGCTTCACTGCTAAAGTATAATTATTTCCTTGGCCAATAGAAGAACATAATGACTTGAGGAGGGTACTTTTTAATAGGTCACTGCAAACTAGAATACGACGGATATCTACAAAACATAAAAAGTGTTGAACACCAGATTCCCCTTTCTTGATAATGGCAGGAGTCTGTGCAAGAAGTCTTGGACTGCCATGAAGAGATTTATTATCTAGCGTTACATGTTGGTTCAGAGAGATCTTGGGTTGTGGTATCTATAAGTATGCCATCTTTATCCCTCCCAAGGTCAGCCTGAAGATGAAACCTATAGGTGATCATTGTTATAGAACTTTGGTCATGTTTTAACTTAAGTTCATTCACAAAATGCACACTGGAAGATTGAAGACATGGTGCCATGCTGCTTTGTAGGCTGTCTTTGATATTGGATGGAGAGATCATGGCATAAGGTCATTGATGATGTGTTGCACACAATACATGCTTTCCATCGGCTCAAGGAAGCAGGTCGTACATCAGCGTGCTAAGTTGTAGTGACTTGATAAAGGCAAGAAACTTTCACACATTTGCTATCCCATTCATTATTATTTGAAGGGGTTGCATATTGATTTTAAATCTTGAAGCTTGCATGGTCACTAATATACCATGTTATTTTAGAGTGATAGCCTTCATTTCAGGTTGCCGGCCTTCCGAAGAAACTTCGAGATTGCAAGATGGTGAAAGCATAATTAGATACTTTTGCAGTGGCAAGGTGAAATTGTATGAAAGATATAAAGAAGAGTTGCTTTACGTGCATAATCACTGGTGGGCACAAATGCTGAAACAGTGATGAAAACTTTTTGATGAATTTCAATTTTCATCTCCAGTCACAACATCATTGATCCCTTGTATTTATATACTCCTAAATTGATGGCTTTTTGTTGAAGCATTTGATGGGGATAACTCATGTACTCATTTTTGTTGCTTACTAAAATAGAAAAGAAAACAACAAAGAACTGTATTTGTATGCTTCAAGTCGTCAAATGCTTTTCATTGTGATCTGTAATTCAATTATTTACTTGAGTGCATGTTGAGGTACAAGTATCTTTTCATCTAGAATTTTTGCGATAGTCTTGTAGTGAATAACACTTAAGGGCGGTTGCGGGGCTGCCACGGCGGTGGCGATCATTGCCTCACTTAGAACACGAGTTAGTGGGTTTCTTTTCATAAGGGTGATGGTTAAGAGTAAGCGGGGTGGGGTCGGGGTTGGTCTATTCAGTTAAGGCTGCCCGAGAGGAATACTTTACCTACTATGGAAAATTTGGTACATTGCATCCGAGATGACTTTCATCAAATTGCATGAATGACTGGTTCATTCTTTTTATCAAGCCATACAATTTTTCAGTTATGATACAAGGGTAAATGCATTGGTTTGTTGGTTGCATGCTCAACAACGGACATCATTTTTCTTTGCAATGCACGACATTTAACTGTATATTACAACATGGCAATGGCTCACGAGACATCGGATTTGGCTTCTTGGACGGGGATGGGGGGGCATGACACACGCCTCCTACCCCTTGATGGTGCCCGACGGATCGACGCAAACACGGGGGGGGGGCGATCATGGAGAGAATGGGGCGGTTGGCAAGGGACTCATTCATGGTGGTCCGTGGGGAAATACAGTGTGAAGGAGAGAGAGCGTCATGGCGAAGGTGAGGTGAGTGTTATCCTGTTTCAAAGGAGAGGGCTTCAACGAGAAATGACCAGCTAAGGTGAGAAACCGAGCGGCGAGGGAAGGGTCCGGTAGGAAAAGAGAAGGGTGCGTCGTGGGTGGGGTTTTTGTGTTGTGTCCATAAAGATAACATGGCGGATAGTCCGGACAACTAAATTTCTCCCTCACATATGGACTGGATTTATGGGAGCTTGAGCTGTCCAGACGATCAAATTTCAGGGAGCTCATTTGGCGCCTTCTGAACAAGCTATGAGGGAGATATAAGGTTTGACCATTTTTTTGGAAAAGGAGGATGACCCACGGCCTCTGCAGATGGGAGATGCATGCAGCCATTTTATTAATTATTCTCGAGGACCTTACAAAGTAGAACAACAATATGTCTGAATCCGCCATCTTGGCAACATGTCGCTACTCCTATCCAAATGATGAAGGAGCGCAGTATGGGCCACATACCCAGACCTCTCACCTAAGCTTAACATCTAAAGCCGGAGGCTCCGACTGAGCCATCTGCCTGTTGGGGAACATTGCAGAAAACAAAAAAGAATTCCTACGGTTTCACCAAGATCAATCTATGAGTTCATCTAGCAACGAGAGAGAGGAGTGCATCTACATACCCTTGTAGATCGAGCGGAAGCGTTCAAGAGAACGGGGTTGAGGGAGTCGTACTCGTCGTGATCCAAATCACCGGAGATCCTAGCATCCAACGGACGGCACCTCCGTGTTCAACACACGTACGGTCAACGTGACGTCTCCTCCTTCTTGATCCAGCAAGGGGGAAGGAGAGGTTGATGAAGATCCAGCAACACGACGGCGTGGTGGTGGATGCAGCAAGGGTCCCGGCAGGGCTTCGCCAAGCGTCTGCGGGAAGGAGAGGTGTAGCAAGGGGGAAGGGAGGCGCCAAGTGCAAGGGTGCGGCTGCCCTCCCTCCCCCCTCTTTATATAGGGACCCCAGGGGAGCGCCAGCCCTAGGAGATGGGATCTCCTAGGGGGGGCGGCGGCCAAGGGGGTGCCTTGCCCCCCAAGGCAAGTGGAGGCGCCCCCTGTTGGAAATATGCCCTAGAGGCAATAATAAATTGATTATTATTATATTTCCTTGTTCATGATAATCGTTTATTATCCATGCTAGAATTGTATTGATAGGAAACTCAGATACATGTGTGGATACATAGACAACACCATGTCCCTAGTAAGCCTCTAGTTGACTAGCTCGTTAATCAATAGATGGTTACGGTTTCCTGACCATGGACATTGGATGTCGTTGATAACGGGATCACATCATTAGGAGAATGATGTGATGGACAAGACCCAATCCTAAGCCTAGCACAAGATCATGTAGTTCGTATGCTAAAGCTTTTCTAATGTCAAGTATCATTTCCTTAGACCATGAGATTGTGCAACTCCCGGATACCGTAGGAGTGCTTTGGGTGTGCCAAACGTCACAACGTAACTGGGTGGCTATAAAGGTACACTACGGGTATCTCTGAAAGTGTCTGTTGGGTTGGCACGAATCGAGATTGGGATTTTGTCACTCCGTGTAAACGGAGAGGTATCTCTGGGCCCACTCGGTAGGACATCATCATAATGTGCACAATGTGACCAAGGGGTTGATCACGGGATGATGTGTTACGGAACGAGTAAAGAGACTTGCCGGTAACGAGATTGAACAAGGTATCGGTATACCGACGATCGAATCTCGGGCAAGTACCATACCGCTAGACAAAGGGAATTGTATACGGGATCGATTGAGTCCTTGACATCGTGGTTCATCCGATGAGATCATCGTGGAACATGTGGGAGCCAACATGGGTATCCAGATCCCGCTGTTGGTTATTGACCGGAGAACATCTCGGTCATGTCTGCATGTCTCCCGAACCCGTAGGGTCTACACACTTAAGGTTCGATGACGCTAGGGTTATAAAGGAAGCTTGTATGTGGTTACCGAATGTTGTTCGGAGTCCCGGATGAGATCCCGGACGTCACGAGGAGTTCCGGAATGGTCCGGAGGTAAAGATTTATATATAGGAAGTCCTGTTTCGGCCATCGGGACAAGTTTCGGGGTCATCGGTATTGTACCGGGACCACCGGAAGGGTCCCGGGGGCCCACCGGGTGGGGCCACCTGCCCCGGGGGGCCACATGGGCTGTAGGGGGTGCGCCTTGGCCTACATGGGCCAAGGGCACCAGCCCCTAGAGGCCCATGCGCCAAGATATAGGAAAAAGGGGAGAGTCCTAAAGGGGGAAGGCACCTCCGAGGTGCCTTGGGGAGGATGGACTCCTCCCCCCCTCTTAGCCGCACCCCTTCCTTGGAGGAAGGGGCAAGGCTGCGCCTCCCCCCTCTCCCCTGCCCCTATATATAGTGGAGGGGAGGGAGGGCATCCACACCTGAGCCCTTGGCGCCTCCCTCCCTCCCGTGACACCTCCTCCTCTCCCGTAGGTGCTTGGCGAAGCCCTGCAGGATTGCCACGCTCCTCCATCACCACCACGCCGTTGTGCTGCTGCTGGATGGAGTCTTCCTCAACCTCTCCCTCTCTCCTTGCTGGATCAAGGCGTGGGAGACATCGTCGAGCTGTACGTGTGTTGAACGCGGAGGTGCCGTCCGTTCGGCACTAGGATCATCGGTGATCTGAATCACGACGAGTACGACTCCATCAACCCCGTTCACTTGAACGCTTCCGCTTAGCGATCTACAAGGGTATGTAGATGCACTCTCCTTTCTACTCGTTGCTGGTCTCTCCATAGATAGATCTTGGTGACGCGTAGGAAAATTTTGAATTTCTGCTACGTTCCCCAACAGTGGCATCATGAGCTAGGTCTATTGCGTAGATTCTTTGCACGAGTAGAACACAAAGTAGTTGTGGGCGTCGATATTGTTCAATATGCTTGCCGTTACTAGTCTTATCTTGATTCGGCGGCATCGTGGGATGAAGCGGCCCGGACCAACCTTACACGTACGCTTACGTGAGACCGGTTCCACCGACAAACATGCACTAGTTGCATAAGGTGGCTGGCGGGTGTCTGTCTCTCCCACTTTAGTCGGATCGGATTCGATGAAAAGGGTCCTTATGAAGGGTAAATAGCAATTGGCATATCACGTTGTGGTTCATGCGTAGGTAAGAAACGTTCTTGCTAGAAACCCATAGCAGCCACGTAAAACATGCAAACAACAATTAGAGGACGTCTAACTTGTTTTTGCAGGGTATGCTATGTGATGTGATATGGCCAAAAGGATGTGATGAATGATATATGTGATGTATGAGATTGATCATGTTCTTGTAATAGGAATCACGACTTGCATGTCGATGAGTATGACAACCGGCAGGAGCCATAGGAGTTGTCTTTATTTATTTGTGACCTGCGTGTCAACTTAAACGTCATGTAATTACTTTACTTTATTGCTAACCGTTAGCCATAGTAGTAGAAGTAATAGTTGGCGAGGCAACTTCATGAAGACACGATGATGGAGATCATGATGATGGAGATCATGGTGTCATGCCGGTGACGATGATGATCATGGAGCCCCGAAGATGGAGATCAAAAGGAGCAAAGTGATGATGGCCATATCATGTCACTATTTGATTGCATGTGATGTTTATCATGTTTATACATCTTATTTGCTTAGAACGACGGTAGTAAATAAGATGATCCCTTACAACAATTTCAAGAAGTGTTCTCCCCTAACTGTGCACCGTTGCGACAGTTCGTGTTTCGAAGCACCACGTGATGATCGGGTGTTAGATTCTAACGTTCACATACAACGGGTGTAAGACAGATTTACACACGCGAAACACTTAGGGTTAACTTGACGAGCCTAGCATGTACAGACATGGCCTCGGAACACGGAGACCGAAAGGTCGAACATGAGTCGTATAGAAGATACGATCAACATGAAGATGTTCACCGATGATGACTAGTCCGTCTCACGTGATGATCGGACACGGCCTAGTTTGACTCGGATCATGTAATCACTTAGATGACTAGAGGGATGTCTATCTGAGTGGGAGTTCATAAGATGAACTTAATTATCCTGAACATAGTCAAAAGGTTTTTGCAAATTATGTCGTAGCTCACGCTATAGTTCTACTGTTTAGATATGTTCCTAGAGAAAAATTAGTTGAAAGTTGATAGTAGCAATTATGCGGACTAGGTCCGTAAACTGAGGATTGTCCTCATTGCTTCATAGAAGGCTTATGTCCTTAATGCACCGCTCAGTGTGCTGAACCTCGAACGTTGTCTGTGGTTGTTGCGAACATCTGACATACACGTTTTGATAACTACGTGATAGTTCAGTTAAACGGTTTAGAGTTGAGGCACCAAAGACGTTTTTGAAACATCGCGAAACATATGAGATGTTTTGAGGGCTGAAATTGGGATTTCAGGCTCGTGCCCATGTCAAGAGGTATAAGACCTCCGATGACTTTCTTAACCTGCAAACTAAGGAGAAAAGCTCAATTGTTGAGCTTGTGCTCAGATTGTCTGAGTACAACAATCATTTGAATCGAGTGGGAGTTGATCTTCCAGATAAGACAGTGATGGTTCTCCAAAGTCATTGCCACCAAGCTGTTAGAGCTTCGTGATGAACTATAACATATCAGGGATAGATATGATGATCCTTGAGGTATTCGCGATGTTTGACACCGCGAAAGTAGAAATCAAGAAGGAGCATCAATTGTTGATGGTTGGTGAAACCACTAGTTTCAAGAAGGGCAAGGGCAAGAAGGGATACTTCATGAAACGGCAAATCAGCTGCTGCTCTAGTGAAGAAACCCAAGGTAAAACCCAAACCCGAGACTAAGTGCTTCTGTAATAAGGGGAACAACCACTAGAGCAGAATTACCCTAGATACTTGGTAGATAAGAAGGCTGGCAAGGTCGATAGAAGTATATTGGATATACATTGTGTTAATGTGTACTTTGCTAGTACTCCTAGTAGCACCAGGGTATTAGATACCGGTTCGGTTGCTAAGTGTTAGTAACTCGAAACAAAAGGCTACGGAATAAACGGAGACTAGCTAAAGGTGAGCTGACGATATGTGTTGGAAGTTTTTCCAAGCTTGATATGATCAAGCATCGCACGCTCCCTCTACCAAAGAGATTGGTGTTAAACCTAAATAATTGTTATTTGGTGTTTGCGTTGAGCATAGACATGATTGGATTACGTCTATCGCAATACGGTTATTCATTTAAGGAGAATAATGGTTACTCTGTTTATTTGAATAATACCTTCAATGGTCTTACACCTAAAATGAATGGTTTATTAAATCTCGATCGTAGTGATACACATGTTCATGCCAAAAGATAGTAATGATAGTACCACCTACTTGTGGCACTGCCACGTAAGTCATATCGGTATAAAACGCATGAAGAAGCTCCATATTGATGGATCTTTGGGCTCACTCGTTTTTGAAAAGTTTGAGACATGCGAACCATGTCTATTGGTGTATATGCATGAAGAAACTCCATGCAAATGGACCGTTTTGACTCACTTGATTTTGAATCACTTGGGACATGCAAATCATACCACATGGGCAAGATGACTGAAAAGCCTCGTTTTCAGTAAGATGGAACAAGATAGCAACTTGTTGGAAGTAACACATTTTGATGTGTGCAGTCCAATGAGTGCTGAGGCATGCAGTGAATATCGTTATGTTCTTACTTCACAGATGATTCGAGTAGATGTTGAGTATATTTACTTGATGAATCACGAGTCTGAATTATTGAAAGGTTCAAGTAATTTCAGTGTGAAGTTGAAAGATCGTCGTGACAAGAGGATAAAAGATCTATGATATGATCATAGAGATGAATATCTGAATCACGAGTTTGGCACAGAATTAAGACATTGTGGAAATTGTTTCACAACTGATACAGCCTGGAACACCATAGTGTGATGGTGTGTCCAACGTCATAGTTGCACCCTATTGGATATGGTGCATACCATGATGTCTCTTATCGAGTTACCACTATCGTTCATGGGTTAGGCATTAGAGACAACCACATTCACTTTAAATAGGGCACCACATAATTTCGTTGAGACGACACCGTATGAACTATGGTTTGGAGAAACCTAAGTTGCCGTTTCTTAAAAGTTTGGGGCTGCGACGCTTATGTGAAAAAGTTTCAGGTTGATAAGCTCAAACCCAAAGCGGATAAAATGCATCTTCATAGGAAACCCAAAACAGTTGGGTATACCTCCTAATTCAGATCCGAAAGCAATATGGATTGTTTCTAGAATTGGGTCCTTTCTTAAGGAAAAGTTTCTCTCGAAAGAATTGAGTGGGAGGATGGTGGAGACTTGATGAGGTTATTGAACCGTCTCTTCAACTAGTGTGTGATAGGGCACAGGGAGTTGTTCCTCTGGCACCTACACCAATTGAAGTGGAAGCTTATGATATTGATCATGAAACTTCGGATCGAGTCACTACCAAACCTCGTGGGATGACAAGGATGCGTACTACTTTAGAGTGGTACGTAATCCTGTCTTGGAAGTCATGTTGCTAGACAACAATGAACCTACGAGCTATGGAGAAGCGATGGTGGGCCCGGATTCCGATAAATGGCTCAAGGCCATAAAACCTGAGAGAGGATCCATGTATGAAAACAAAGTGTAGACTTTGGAAGAACTACTTGATGGTCGTAAGGCTGTTAGGTACATATGGATTTTGAAAGGAAGACAGACAATGATGGTAAGTGTCACCATTGAGAAAGCTCGACTTGTCGTTAAGATGTTTTTCGACAAGTTCAAGGAGTTGACTACGATGAGACTTTCTCACTCGTAGCGATGCTAAGAGTCTGTTGGAATTATACTAGCAATTACTGCATTATTTATGAAATCTTGCAGATAGGATGTCAAAACATTGTTTCCTCGACGATTCTTGAGGAAAGGTTGTATGTGATACAACCGGAAGGTTTTGTCTATCCTGAAATATGCTAATAAGTATGCAAAGCTCCAGTAATCCTTCTGAGGACTGGAGTGAGCATCTCGGAGTTGGAATGTATGCTTTGTTGATGATCAAAGATTTTGGGTGTATACAAAGTTTATGAGAAACTTGTATTTCCAAAGAAGTGAGTGGGAGCACTATAGAATTTCTGATGAGTATATGTTGTTGACATATTAATGATCAGAAATGACGTAGAATTTCTGGAAAGCATATAGGGTTATTTGGAAAGTGTTTTCAATGGAAAACCTGGATTAAGCTACTTGAACATTGAGCATCAAGATCTATAAGGATAGATCAAAACGCTTAATAGTACTTTCAAATGAGCACATACCTTGACATGATCTTGAAGGTGTTCAAGATGGATCAGTCAAAGAAGGAGTTCTTGCCTGAGTTGTAAGGTATGAAGTTAAGACTTAAAGCTCGACCACGGCAGAATAGAGAGAAAGGACGAAGGTCGTCCCCTATGCTTAAGACATAGGCTCTACAGTATGCTATGCTGTGTACCGCACCTGAAGTGTGCCTTGCCATGAGTTAGTCAAGGGGTACAAGAGTGATTCAAGAATGGATCACGGGACAGCGGTCAAAGTTATCCTTAGTAACTAGTGGACTAAGGAATTTTCTCGATTATGGAGGTGGTAAAGGGGTTCGTTGTAAAGGGTTACGTCGATGCAAGCTTAACACCTATCCGGATAGCTCTGAGTAGAGATACCGGATACGTATAATGGAGCAACAATTTAGAATAGCTCCAAGTAGAACAGTTATTTGGAATAGCTCCAAATAGAACGTGGTAGCTGCATCTAGGAGATGACATAGAGATTTGTAAAGCACACACGGATCTGAAAGGTTCAGACCCGTTGACTATAACCTCTCTCACAAGCATAACATGATCAAACCCAGAACTCATCGAGTGTTAATCGCATGGTAAATGTGAACTAGATTATTGACTCTAGTAAACTCTTTGGGTGTTAGTCACATGGGGATGTGACCTTGAGTGTTAATCACATATCGATGTGAACTAGATTATTGACTCTAGTGCAAGTGGGAGACTGTTGGAAATATGCCCTAGAGGCAATAATAAATTGATTATTATTATATTTCCTTGTTCATGATAATCATTTATTATCCATGCTAGAATTGTATTGATAGGAAACTCAGATACATGTGTGGATACATAGACAACACCATGTCCCTAGTAAGCCTCTAGTTGACTAGCTCGTTAATCAATAGATGGTTACGGTTTCCTGACCATGGACATTGGATGTCGTTGATAACGGGATCACACCATTAGGAGAATGATGTGATGGACAAGACCCAATCCTAAGCCTAGCATAAGATCATGTAGTTCGTATGCTAAAGCTTTTCTAATGTCAAGTATCATTTCCTTAGACCATGAGATTGTGCAACTCCCGGATACCGTAGGAGTGCTTTGGGTGTGCCAAACGTCACAACGTAACTGGGTGGCTATAAAGGTACACTACGGGTATCTCTGAAAGTGTCTGTTGGGTTGGCACGAATCGAGATTGGGATTTTGTCACTCCGTGTAAACGGAGAGGTATCTCTGGGCCCACTCGGTAGGACATCATCATAATGTGCACAATGTGACCAAGGGGTTGATCACGGGATGATGTGTTACGGAACGAGTAAAGAGACTTGCCGGTAACGAGATTGAACAAGGTATCGGTATACCGACGATCGAATCTCGGGCAAGTACCATACCGTTAGACAAAGGGAATTGTATACGGGATCGATTGAGTCCTTGACATCGTGGTTCATCCGATGAGATCATCGTGGAACATGTGGGAGCCAACATGGGTATCCAGATCCCGCTGTTGGTTATTGACCGGAGAACGTCTCGGTCATGTCTGCATGTCTCCCGAACCCGTAGGGTCTACACACTTAAGGTTCGATGACGCTAGGGTTATAAAGGAAGTTTGTATGTGGTTACCGAATGTTGTTCGGAGTCCCGGATGAGATCCCGGACGTCACGAGGAGTTCCGGAATGGTCCGGAGGTAAAGATTTATATATAGGAAGTCCTGTTTCGGCCATCGGGACAAGTTTCGGGGTCATCGGTATTGTACCGGGACCACCGGAAGGGTCCCGGGGGCCCACCGGGTGGGGCCACCTGCCCCGGGGGGCCACATGGGCTGTAGGGGGTGCGCCTCAGCCCGTCACGCCGTCTTCGCCTGCGGCTCGGCCGGTCACGCCGTCTTCACCTGCGGCTCAGGTCCTCACGTCGCCTTCATCCGCGGATCGGCCCGCGACACCGGCCGCGCCACGGCCCACTATGCCGAGCTCACCATCGGCCCGGTCTGTGATGCCGGAGTCGCCAGCTGCTTCGTCTGCTCTGCCGGTTTCGCCAGTGGGCCGGCCTTCTTCGCCGACCGAGTCCGAGGCGACCGTGACTGACTCCTCGTCACCGGCTGACTCGTCAACGTCGCCGTCCTCCAGCCCGTTGCAGGCTGCTCCGTCGACCTCGATGGTTCCTGTGTTCCGACCACATACACGCAGTCGCAGTGGCATTTTCAAACCTAAGGAACGTAAGGATGGTACGGTTGCTTGGTTGGCTGCTTGTTTAGCTGCTGCTGTTGCGGATCCTTCTTCTGAGCCTCGCTCATATCAGGCTGCCCTGCGCATTCCACATTGGCGAGAGGCTATGGAGCAGGAGTTTCATGCTCTTCTTCGTAACAAGACATGGACTCTCGTTCCTCCACCACCACGGGTAAATGTTATTGACTCAAAATGGGTATTCAAAGTGAAGAAGCATTCGGATGGATCTAATTACAAAGCGCGACTTGTTGCTCGCGGTTTTCGGCAGCGTCATGGTCTTGACTATGAGGACACCTTCAGTCCTGTCGTCAAGCCTACCACTATTTGGCTTCTTCTCTCCATTGCTGTTTCTCGTGGTTGGTCACTTCGTCAACTTGATGTGCAGAATGCTTTTCTACATGGATTTTTGGAGGAAGAGGTTTATATGAAACAGCCGCCTGGTTTCTCTGATCCTGATCGTCCTGACTATATCTGTCGTCTTTCCAAAGCACTATATGGTTTGAAGCAAGCTCCTCGTGCCTGGCATGCCCGCCTTGCCTCTGCCCTTCGTGCTCATGGGTTTGTGCCGTCCACTGCTGACACTTCATTATTTCTTCTACAGAAGCCAGAAGTCACTATGTATCTTTTGGTATATGTCGATGATATTATCCTTGTCAGCTCTTCTCAGTATGCTGCTGATGCTCTTGTCTGCTCTCTTGGTGCTGATTTTGCGGTCAAAGATCTTGGGAAGCTTCACTACTTTCTTGGAGTTGAGGTCACTTCTCGTGCTACTGGTCTTGTCCTTACGCAGAAGAAGTACTCCTTGGAGTTGTTACAAAGAGCTGGCATGCTGAAGTGCAAACCGACCACCACACCCATGTCGTCTACCGACAAGATAACAGCTGTTGATGGTGAGCTTTTGTCTCCTGCGGATGCCACAGAGTACAGGAGCATTGTTAGTGGACTTCAGTACTTGACGATCACGAGACCAGATATCTCTTATGCTGTTAACAGGGTTTGTCAGTATCTTCAGGCTCCCAGAGATACTCATTGGGCTGCTGTTAAACGCATTCTTCGTTATGTTCAGTTCACCCTGACATTTGGTATGCATATTCGGCCAACTTCCTCTCGGGTCCTTTCGGCCTTCTCTGATGCAGATTGGGCTGGTAGCCCAGATGACAGGCGATCCACGGGGGGTTATGCGGTATTCTTTGGCTCTAATTTGATCGCCTGGAGTGCTCGGAAACAGGCTACTGTGTCACGTAGCAGTACTGAAGCTGAGTACAAGGCTGTGGCTAATGCTACTGCAGAGATTATTTGGGTGCAGTCTTTGCTTCAGGAGTTGGGTTTGTCTCAACCACAGCCTCCTATTCTTTGGTGTGATAACATCGGTGCTACATACCTTTCTGCAAATCCAGTATTTCATGCCCGAACGAAACACATTGAAGTTGACTATCACTTTGTACGGGAACGTGTATCACAGAAGCAACTCCAGATCAAGTTTATCTCATCTAAGGATCAACTTGCAGACATCTTCACTAAGCCTTTACCGCTGCCACAGTTTGAGGCTTGTAGGCGCAATCTTACCCTTCTCAGTTCTTTAGAAAGTGGCTAAGATTGAGGGAGGGTGTTAGACTATGTATAGCTTCTGTACTTATGTACATATATTGTACATATTGTAACACAATCATTATATATAATGAGATAAGCCACCCCTAGAGGGTTGTGCTGGTTCCCCAAACCTATTGTTTTACACAGACTACAGGATTGATGGGGCGTCCTTATCCTCCTCCTAGCAAGCGAGCAGGTCCAGTCATGGAACTCAAGGAGGCTGGTAAAGGTGGCTATTCACCAGACTCCAGTGAAGCTACTTCTAGCCATTGTGTGGATGTTTACTCTCCTCCTCGGCCTATTGGCAACTACCAGATGAGTGTGGATACTAATCCTGACCCCCCCCCCAGGGTCGATATATCAATATCAGTCCAAGGTGAGAGTGAGACTATCTCTGGTATACATGGCAATAATTTGGCTTTGTCAGAGGATATACGTGATGAAGATATGGAACTAGATCGGGCATTGGTGCCAGCCCATAAGGCACCACGGGCGCCATGAAGTGCATAGCATGGAACTGCCGAGGCAAAGGCAAGGGCCTAGGCAGTGAGAAGATGACCTACCTTGCCAACCTCATGCGTTCTACTAGTGCTCAGGTCACCTTTGTTTCTGAAATTAAATCATCCAAGACTAATAGAGCTGATCTTCTTAATCGTTTTGACATTGTAGATAGCGTAGTTGTCCCTTCAAGAGGCAAGTCAGGAGGTCTTTGGCTGATGTGGACGGACGAGGTCCAAGTTAAGGTTCATTTTGCGGACTTCCATGTGATCCTTGCCTCTGTAGTTAATCCAGTTTCTAGCGTTTCTTTTGCTCTTATTTGTATATATGGAGACCCGTATCATCGTCGCTCTAGTGACATCTGGGATCGTATTGCCTCTTTTGTGTATGATAACCAAGGCAATCCTATTTTGTGTATGGGAGATCTTAATGATATACTTTATGATGTCGATAAAAGTTCTCCCTTTGTGAATTACTCTCGCTTGCATGCTTTTCGTTATATTGTGAAACAATGTGGTCTGATTGATCTGGGATATAGTGGCCCTGCTTATACTTGGACAAACAAAAGGTATTCTTCCAACCCAACCATGGAAAGACTTGATAGATGTCTAGTTAATGCTGAATGTGTTGGAAATATGCCCTAGAGGCAATAATAAATTGATTATTATATTTCCTTGTTCATGATAATCGTTTATTATCCATGCTAGAATTGTATTGATAGGAAACTCAGATACATGTGTGGATACATAGACAACACCATGTCCCTAGTAAGCCTCTAGTTGACTAGCTCGTTAATCAATAGATGGTTACGGTTTCCTGACCATGGACATTGGATGTCGTTGATAACGGGATCACATCATTAGGAGAATGATGTGATGGACAAGACCCAATCCTAAGCCTAGCACAAGATCATGTAGTTCGTATGCTAAAGCTTTTCTAATGTCAAGTATCATTTCCTTAGACCATGAGATTGTGCAACTCCCGGATACCGTAGGAGTGCTTTGGGTGTGCCAAACGTCACAACGTAACTGGGTGGCTATAAAGGTACACTACGGGTATCTCTGAAAGTGTCTGTTGGGTTGGCACGAATCGAGATTGGGATTTGTCACTCCATGTAAACGGAGAGGTATCTCTGGGCCCACTCGGTAGGACATCATCATAATGTGCACAATGTGACCAAGGGGTTGATCACGGGATGATGTGTTACGGAACGAGTAAAGAGACTTGCCGGTAACGAGATTGAACAAGGTATCGGTATACCGACGATCGAATCTCGGGCAAGTACCATACCGCTAGACAAAGGGAATTGTATACGGGATCGATTGAGTCCTTGACATCGTGGTTCATCCGATGAGATCATCGTGGAACATGTGGGAGCCAACATGGGTATCCAGATCCCGCTGTTGGTTATTGACCGGAGAACATCTCAGTCATGTCTGCATGTCTCCCGAACCCGTAGGGTCTACACACTTAAGGTTCGATGACGCTAGGGTTATAAAGGAAGCTTGTATGTGGTTACCGAATGTTGTTCGGAGTCCCGGATGAGATCCCGGACGTCATGAGGAGTTCCGGAATGGTCCGGAGGTAAAGATTTATATATAGGAAGTCCTGTTTCGGCCATCGGGACAAGTTTTGGCGTCATCGGTATTGTACTGGGACCATCGGGAGGGTCCCGGGGGCCCACCGGGTGGGGCCACCTGCCCCGGGGGGCCACATGGGCTGTAGGGGGTGCGCCTTGGCCTACATGGGCCAAGGGCACCAGCCCCTAGAGGCCCATGCGCCAAGATATAGGAAAAAGGGGAGAGTCCTAAAGGGGGAAGGCACCTCCGAGGTGCCTTGGGGAGGATGGACTCCTCCCCCCTCTTAGCCGCACCCCTTCCTTGGAGGAAGGGGCAAGGCTGCGCCTCCCCCCTCTCCCCTGCCCCTATATATAGTGGAGGGGAGGGAGGGCATCCACACCTGAGCCCCTGGCGCCTCCCTCCCTCCCGTGACACCTCCTCCTCTCCCGTAGGTGCTTGGCGAAGCCCTGCAAGATTGCCACAATCCTCCATCACCACCACGCCGTTGTGCTGCTGCTGGATGGAGTCTTCCTCAACCTCTCCCTCTCTCCTTGCTGGATCAAGGCGTGGGAGACATCGTCGAGCTGTACGTGTGTTGAACGCGGAGGTGCCGTCCGTTCGGCACTAGGATCATCGGTGATCTGAATCACGACGAGTACGACTCCATCAACCCCGTTCACTTGAACGCTTCGGCTTAGCGATCTACAAGGGTATGTAGATGCACTCACCTTCCCCTCGTTGCTAGTCTCTCCATAGATAGATCTTGGTGACACGTAGGAAAATTTTGAATTTCTGCTACGTTCCCCAACACCCCCTCCCCTAGGGTTCCCAACCCTAGGCCCATCAAAAGTATGTCATCTACATATAATATGAGAAATTCTACAGAGCTCCCACTCACTTTCTTGTAAATGCAGGCTTCTCCATAAGTCTGCATAAACCCAAATGCTTTGATCATCTCATCAAAGCGAATGTTCCAACTCCGAGATTCTTGCACTAGCCCATAAATGGATCGTTGGAGCTTGCATACCTTGTTAGCATTCTTAGGATCAACAAAACCTTCCGGATGCAGCACATACAGTTCTTCCTTAAGATAGCCGTTAAGGAATGCTGTTTTGACGTCCATCTGCCATATCTCATAATCATAGTATGCGACAATTGCTAACATGATTCGGATGGACTTCAGCTTTGCTACGGGAGAGAAAGTCTCATCTTAGTCAACCCCTTGAACTTATCGATAACCCTTAGCAACAAGTCGAGCTTTATAGATGGTAACATTACCGTCCGCGTCCGTCTTCTTCTTAAAGATCCATTTGTTTTCTATCGCTCGCCAATCATCGGGCAAGTCTGTCAAAGTCCATACTTTGTTTTCATACATGGATTCTATCTCGGATTGCATGGCTTCAAGCCATTTGTTGGAATCTGGGCCCGCCATCGCTTCTTCATAGTTCGAAGGTTCACCATTGTCTAACAACATGATTTCCAGGACAGGGTTGCCATACCACTCTGGTGTGGAACGTGTCCTTGTGGACCTACAAAGTTCTGTAGCAACTTGATCCGAAGTACCTTGATCATCATCATTAATTTTCTCTCCAGTTGGTGTAGGCACCACATGAACATTTTCTTGAGCTGCACTACTTTCCGGTTCAAGACGTAGTACTTCATCGAGTTCTACTTTCCTCCAACATACTCCTTTCGAGAGAAACTCTTTTTCCAGAAAGGATCCGTTCTTGGCAACAAAGATCTTGCCTTCGGATCTAAGATAGAAGGTATACCCAATGGTTTCCTTAGGGTATCCTATGAAGACGCATTTTTCCGACTTGGGTTTGAGCTTTTCAGGTTGAAGTTTCTTGACATAAGCATCGCATCCCCAAACTTTTAGAAACAACAACTTATGTTTCTTCCCAAACCATAATTCATACGGTGTCGTCTCAACGGATTTAGACGGAGCCCTATTTAAAGTGAATGTAGTTGTCTCTAGAGCCTATCCCCAAAATGATAGCGGTAAATCGGTAAGAGACATCATAGATCACACCATACCCAATAGTGCGATTACGACGTTCGGACACACCGTTACGCTGAGGTGTTCCAGGCGGCGTGAGTTGTGAAACGATTCCACATTTCCTTAAGTGTGTACCAAATTCGTGACTTAAATATTCTCCTTCACGATTTGATCATAAGAACTTTATCTTTCTGTCACGTTCATTCTCTACCTCATTCTGAAATTCCATGAACTTTTCAAAGGTCTCAGACTTGTGTTTCATCAAGTAGACATACCCATATCTACTTAAGTCATCAGTGAGAGTGAGAACATAACGATATCCTCCGTGAGCCTCAACGCTCATTGGACCGCACACATCAGTATGTATGATTTCCAATAAGTTGGTTGCTTGCTCCATAGTTCCGGAGAACGGAGTCTTGGTCATTTTGCCCATAAGGCATGGTTCGCATGTGTCAAATGATTCATAATCGAGAGACTCTAAAAGTCCATCAGCATGGAGCTTCTTCATGCGCTTGACACCAATGTGACCAAGGCGGCTGTGCCACAAGTATGTGGGACTATCGTTATCAACTTTACATCTTTTGGTATTCACACTATGAATATGTGTAACATCACGTTCAGATTCATTAAGAATAAACCATTGACCATCGGGGCATGACCATAAAATATATCTCTCATATAAATAGAACAACCATTATTCTCGGATTTAAATGAGTAGCCATCTCGTATTAAACGAGATCCAGATACAATGTTCATGCTCAAACTTGGCACTAAATAACAATTATTGAGGTTTAAAACTAATCCCGTAGGTAAATGTAGAGGTAGCGTGCCGACGGCGATCACATCGATCTTGGAACCATTCCCGACGCGCATCGTCACCTCGTCCTTCGCCAGTCTCCGTTTATTCCGTAGCTCCTGCTTTGAGTTACAAATATGAGCAAGGGCATCGGTATCAAATACCCAGGAGCTACTACGAGCACTGGTAAGGTACACATCATTTACATGTATATCACATATACCTTTAGTGTTGCCGGCCTTCTTGTCCGCTAAGTATTTGGGGCAGTTCCGCTTCCAGTGACCCTTCCCTTTGCAATAAAAAAGCACTTAGTCTCAGGTTTGGGTCCATTCTTTGACTTCTTCCCGGCAACTGGTTACCGGGCGCGGCAACATCCTTGCTGTCCTTCTTGAAGTTCTTCTTACCCTTGCCTTTCTTGAACTTAGTGGTTTTATTGACCATCAACACTTGATGTTCCTTTTTTATTTCTACCTCTGCCGACTTCAGCATAGAAAATACTTCAGGAATAGTTACCACCATCCCCTGCATATTGTAGTTCATCACAAAGCTCTTATAGCTAGGTGGGAGCGACTGAAGGATTCTGTCAATGACCGCCTCGTACGGGAGGTTAATGTCCAGCTGGGACAGGCGGTTGTGTAACCCAGACATTTTCAGTATGTGCTCACTGACGGAACTATTTTCCTCCATCTTACAACTATAGAACTTGTCAGAGACTTCATATCTCTCGACCCGGGCATGAGCTTGGAAAACCATTTTCAGCTCCTCGAACATCTCATATGCTTCGTGTTGCTCAAAACGCTTTTGGAGCCCCGGTTCTAAGTTGTAAAGCATGCCGCACTGAACGAGGGAGTAATCATCAGCACGTGACTGCCAAGCGTTCATAACGTCTTGGTTCTCTGGGATGGGTGCTTCACCTAGCGGTCCATCTAGGACATATGCTTTCTTGGCAGCTATGAGGATCATATAGCTCCTTTGATCTCCATCTTCGGGGCTCCATGATCATCTTCGTCACCGGCATGACACCATGATCTCCATCATCGTGTCTCCATGAAGTTGCTCGCCAACTATTACTTCTACTACTATAGCTAACGGTTTAGCAATAAAGTAAAGTAACTACATGGCGTTAAATCATTGACACACATGTCATACAATAATTAAGACAACTCCTATGGCTCCTGCCAGTTGTCATACTCATCGACATGCAAGTCGTGATTCCTATTACAAGAACATGATCTCATACATCACAATATATCATTCATCATACATCACAACTTTTGGCCATATCACATTACAAAGCAATTGCTGCAAAAACAAGTTAGACGTCCTCTAGTTGTTGTTGCATCTTTTACGTGGCTGCAATAGGGTTCTAGCAAGAACGTTTTTATTACCTACGAAAAAAAGCACAACGTGATTTGTCAACTTCTATTTACCCTTCATAAGGACCCTTTTCATCGAATCTGCTCCAACTAAAGTGGGAGAGACAGACACCCGCTAGCCACCTTATGCAACTAGTGCATGTCAGTCGGTGGAACCTGTCTCACGTAAGCGTACGTGTAAAGTCGGTCTGGGCCGCTTCATCCCACAATACCGTTGAAGCAAAATAAGACTAGTAGTGGCAAGAAAGTTGACAACATCTACGCCCACAACAGATTTGTGTTCTACTCGTGCAAAGAGAACTACGCATAGACCTAGCTCATGATGCCACTGTTGGGGAACGTTGCAGAAAACAAAAAAAAAATCCTACGGTTTCACCAAGATCAATCTATGAGTTCATCTAGCAACGAGAGAGAGGAGTGCATCTGCATACCCTTGTAGATCGAGCGGAAGCGTTCAAGAGAACGGGGCTGAGGGAGTCGTACTCGTCGTGATGCAAATCACCAGAGATCCTAGCGCCGAAGGGACGGCACCTCCGCGTTCAACACACGTACGGTCAGTGTGACGTCTCCTCCTTCTTGATCCAGCAAGGGGGAAGGAGAGGTTGATGAAGATCCAGCAGCACGACGTCGTGGTGGTGGATGCAGCAGGGGTCCCGGCAGGGCTTCGCCAAGCGTCTGCGGGAGGGAGAGGTGTAGCAAGGGGGAAGGGAGGCGCCAAGTGCAAGGGTGCGGCTGCCCTCCCTCCCCCCCTCTTTATATAGGGACCCCAGAGGGGCGCCAGCCCTAGGAGATGGGATCTCCTAGGGGGGCGGTGGCCAAGGGGGGTGCCTTGCCCCCCAAGGCAAGTGGAGGCGCCCCCTCCCCTAGGGTTCCCAACCCTAGGCGCAGGGGGGCCAAAGGGGGGGCGCACCAGCCCACCAGGGACTGGTTCCCCTCCCACTTCAGCCCATGGGGCCCTCCGGGATGGGTGGCCTCACCCGGTGGACCCTCGGGACCCTTTCGATGGTCTCGGTACAATACCGGTGACCCCCGAAACTTTCCCGATGGCCGAAACTCGACTTCCCATATATAATTCTTTACCTCCGGACCATTACGGAACTCCTCGTGACGTCCGGGATCTCATCTGGTACTCCGGACAACTTTCGGTTTGCTCCATACAAATATCTCTACAACCCTAGCATCATCGAACCTTAAGTGTGTAGACCCTATGGGTTCGGGAGACACGTAGACATGACCGAGACGGCTCTCCGGTCAATAACCAACAGCGGGATCTGGATACCCATGTTGGCTCCCACATGCTCCTCGATGATCTCATCGGATGAATCATGATGTCGAGGATTCAAGCAACCCCGTATACAATTCCCTTTGTCAATCGGTATGTTACTTGCCCGAGATTCGACTGTCGGTATCCCAATACCTCGTTCAATCTCGTTACCGGCAAGTCACTTTACTCGTACCGTAATGGATGATCCCGTGACCAGACACTAGGTCACTTTGAGCTCATTATGATGATGCATTACCGAGTGGGCCCAGAGATACCTCTCTGTCATACGGAGTGACAAATCCCAGTCTCGATCCGTGTCAACCCAACAGACACTTTTGAAGATACCTGTAGTGCACCTTTATAGTCACCCAGTTACGTTGTGATGTTTGGTACACCCAAAGCACTCCTACGGTATCCGGGAGTTACACAATCTCATGGTCTAAGGAAAAGATACTTGACATTGGAAAAGCTCTAGCAAACGAACTACACGATCTTGTGCTATGCTTAGGATTGGATCTTGTCCATCACATCATTCTCCTAATGATGTGATCCCGTTATCAATGACATCCAATGTCCATAGTCAGGAAACCATGACTATCTGTTGATCAACGAGCTAGTCAAGTAGTGGCTCACTAGGGACATATTGTGGTCTATGTATTCACACGTGTATTACGATTTCCGGATAATTCAATTATAGCATGAATAAAAGACAATTATCATGAACAAGGAAATATAATAATAATCCTTTTATTATTGCCTCTAGGGCATATTTCCAATAGTCTCCCACTTGCACTAGAGTCAATAATCTAGTTACATTGTGATGAATCGAACACCAGTAGAGTTCTGGTGTTGATCATGTTTTGCTCGCGGAAGAGGTTTAGTCAACGGATCTGCGACATTCAGATCCGTATGTACTTTGCAAATATCTATGTCTCCATCTTGAACACTTTCACGGATGGAGTTGAAACGACGCTTGATGTGCCTGGTCTTCTTGTGAAACCTGGGCTCCTTGGCAAGGGCAATAGCTCCAGTGTTGTCACAGAAGAGAGTGATCGGCCCCGACGCATTGGGTATGACTCCTAGGTCGGTGATGAACTCCTTCATCCATATTGCTTCATGTGCTGCCTCCGAGGCTGCCATGTACTCCGCTTCACATGTAGATCCCGCCACGACGCTCTGCTTGCAACTGCACTAGCTTACTGCTCCACGATTCAACATATACACGTATCCGGTTTGTGACTTAGAGTCATTCAGATCTGTGTCGAAGCTAGCGCCAACGTAACCCTTTACGACGAGCTCTTCGTCACCTCCATAGATGAGAAACATGTCCTTTGTCCTTTTCAGGTACTTCAGGATATTCTTGACCGCTGTCCAGTGTTCCTTGCCGGGATTACTTTGGTACCTTCCTACCAAACTTACGGCAAGGTTTACATCAGGTCTGGTACACAGCGTGGCATACATAATAGATCCTATGGCTGAGGCATAAGGGATGACACTCATCTCTTCTTTATCTTCTGCCGTGGTCGGGCATTGAGCCGAGCTCAATCTCACACCTTGCAATACAGGCAAGAACCCTTTCTTGGATTGATCCATATTGAACTTCTTCAATATCTTATCAAGGTATGTGCTTTGTGAAAGTCCTATGAGGTGTTCCAGGCGGCGTGAGTTGTGAAACGACTCCACATTTCCTTAAGTGTGTACCAAATTCGTGACTTAAATATTCTCCTCCATGATTTGATCGTAAGAACTTTATCTTTCGGTCACGTTGATTCTCTACCTCATTCTGAAATTCCTTGAACTTTTCAAAGGTCTTAGACTTGTGTTTCATCAAGTAGACATACCCATATCTACTTAAGTCATCAGTGAGAGTGAGAACATAACGATATCCTCCGGGAGCCTCAACGCTCATTGGACCGCACACATCAGTATGTATGATTTCCAATAAGTTGGTTGCTCGCTCCATATTTCCTGAGAACGGAGTCTTGGTCATTTTTCCCATAAGGCATGGTTCGCATGTGTCAAATGATTCATAATCGAGAGACTCTAAAAGTCCATCAGCATGGAGCTTCTTCATGCGCTTGACACCAATGTGACCAAGGCGGCTGTGCCACAAGTATGTGGGACTATCGTTATCAACTTTACATCTTTTGGTATTCACACTATGAATATGTGTAACATCACGTTCAGATTCATTAAGAATAAACCATTGACCATCGGGGCATGACCATAAAACATATCTCTCATATAAATAGAACAACCATTATTCTCGGATTTAAATGAGTAGTCATCTCGTATTAAACGAGATCCAGATACAATGTTCATGCTCAAACTTGGCATTAAATAACAATTATTGAGGTTTAAAACTAATCCCGTAGGTAAATGTAGAGGTAGCGTGCCGACGGCGATCACATCGACCTTGGAACCATTCCCGACGCGCATCGTCACCTCGTCCTTCGCCAGTCTCCGTTTATTCCGTAGCTCCTACTTTGAGTTACAAATATGAGCAAGGGCATCGGTATCAAATACCCAGGAGCTACTACGAGCACTGGTAAGGTACACATCAATTACATGTATATCACATATACCTTTAGTGTTGCCGGCCTTCTTGTCCGCTAAGTATTTGGGGCAGTTCCGCTTCCAGTGACCCTTCCCTTTGCAATAAAAGCACTCAGTCTCAGGTTTGGGTCCATTCTTTGACTTCTTCCCGGCAACTGGCTTACCGGGCGCGGCAACATCCTTGCCGTCCTTCTTGAAGTTCTTCTTACCCTTGCCTTTCTTGAACTTAGTGGTTTTATTGACCATCAACACTTGATGTTCCTTTTTGATTTCTACCTCTGCCGACTTCAGCATTGAAAATACTTCAGGAATAGTTATCACCATCCCCTGCATATTGTAGTTCATCACAAAGCTCTTATAGCTAGGTGGGAGCGACTGAAGGATTCTGTCAATGACCGCCTCGTCCGGGAGGTTAATGTCCAGCTGGGACAAGCGGTTGTGCAACCCAGACATTTTCAGTATGTGCTCACTGACAGAACTATTTTCCTCCATCTTACAACTATAGAACTTCTCAGAGACTTCATATCTCTCGACCCGGGCATGAGCTTGGAAAACCATTTTCAGCTCCTCGAACATCTCATATGCTTCGTGTTGCTCAAAACTCTTTTGGAGCCCTGGTTCTAAGCTGTAAAGCATGCCGCACTGAACGAGGGAGTAATCATCAGCACCTGACTGCCAAGCGTTCATAACGTCTTGGTTCTCTGGGATGGGTGCTTCACCTAGCGGTCCTTCTAGGACATATGCTTTCTTGGCAGCTATGAGGATGGTCCTCGGGTTCCAGACCCAGTCCGTAAAGTTGCTGCCATCATCTTTCAGCTTGGTTTTCTCTAGGAATGCGTTGAAGTTCATGTTGACATGAGCGTTAGCCATTTGATCTACAAGACATTTTTTGTAAAGATTTTAGACTAACTTCATGATAATTAAGTTCATCTAATCAAATTATTTAATGAACTCCCACTCAGATTAGACATCCCTCTAGTCATCTAAGTGTTACATGATCCGAGTCGACTAGGCCCTGTCTGATCATCACGTGAGACGGACTAGTCATCATCGGTGAACATCTCCGTGTTGATCGTATCTTCCATATGACTCATGTTCGACCTTTCGGTCTCTGTATTCTGAGGCCATGTCTGTACATGCTAGGCTCGTCAAGTTAACTTAAGTGTTTTGCATGTGTAAATCTGTCTTACACCCGTTGTATGTGAACGTTAGAATCTATCACACCCGATCATCACGTGGTGCTTTGAGACAACAAACTGTCGCAACGGCGCACAGTTAGGGGGTACACTTTCTTGAAATTATTATGAGGGGTCATCTTATTTACTACCGTTGTTCTAAGTAAACAAGATGCAAAAACATGATAAACATCACATGCAATCAAATAGTAGTGACATGATATGGCCAATATCATACAGCTCCTTTGATCTCCATCTTCGGGGCTCCATGATCATCTTCGTCACCGGCATGACGCCATGGTCTCCATCATCGTGTCTCCATGAAGTTGCTCGCCAACTATTACTTTTACTACTATATCTAACGGTTTAGCAATAAAGTAAAGTAATTACATGGCGTTAAATCATTGACACACATGTCATACAATAATTAAGACAACTCCTATGGCTCCTGCCAGTTGTCATACTCATCGACATGCAAGTCGTGATTCCTATTACAAGAACATGATCTCATACATCACAATATATCATTCATCATTCATCACAACTTTTGGCCATATCACATTACAAAGCAATTGCTGCAAAAACAAGTTAGACGTCCTCTAATTGTTGTTGCATCTTTTACGTGGCTGCAATAGGTTCTAGCAAGAACGTTTTTATTACCTACGGAAAAAAGCACAACGTGATTTTTCAACTCCTATTTACCCTTCATAAGGACCCTTTTCATCGAATCTGCTCCAACTAAAGTGGGAGAGACAGACACCCGCTAGCCACCTTATGCAACTAGTGCATGTCAGTCGGTGGAACCTGTCTCACGTAAGCGTACGTGTAAGGTCGGTCTGGGCCGCTTCATCCCACAATACCGTTGAAGCAAAATAAGACTAGTAGTGGCAAGAAAGTTGACAACATCTACGCCCACAACAGATTTGTGTTCTACTCGTGCAAAAAGAACTACACATAGACCTAGCTCATGATGCCACTGTTGGGGAACGTTGCAGAAAACAAAAAAAAATTCCTACGGTTTCACAAAGATCAATCTATGAGTTCATCTAGCAACGAGAGAGAGGAGTGCATCTACATACCCTTGTAGATCGAGCGGAAGCGTTCAAGAGAACGGGGCTGAGGGAGTCGTACTCGTCGTGATGCAAATCGCCGGAGATCCTAGCGCCGAAGGGACGGCACCTCCGCGTTCAAGACACGTACGGTCAGTGTGACGTCTCCTCCTTCTTGATCCAGCAAGGGGGAAGGAGAGGTTGATGAAGATCCAGCAGCACGACGTCGTGGTGGTGGATGCAGCAGGGGTCCCGGCAGGGCTTCGCCAAGCGTCTGCGGGAGGGAAAGGTGTAGCAAGGGGGAAGGGAGGCGCCAAGTGCAAGGGTGCGGCTGCCCTCCCTCCCCCCTCTTTATATAGGGACCCCAGGGGGGCGCCGGCCCTAGGAGATGGGATCTCCTAGGGGGGCGGCAGCCAAGGGGGGTGCCTTGCCCCCCAAGGCAAGTGGAGGCGCCCCCTCCCCTAGGGTTCCCAACCCTAGGCGCAGGGGGGGCCCAAGGGGGGGGCGCACCAGCCCACCAGGGACTGGTTCCCCTCCCACTTCAGCCCATGGGGCCCTCCGGGATGGGTGGCCTCACCCGGTGGACCCCCGGGACCCTTCCGGTGGTCTCGGTACAATACCGGTGACCCCCGAAACTTTCCCGATGGCCGAAACTCGACTTCCCATATATAATTCTTTACCTCCGGACCATTACGGAACTCCTCGTGACGTCCGGGATCTCATCTGGTACTCCGAACAACTTTCGGTTTTCTGCATACAAATATCTCTACAACCCTAGCGTCATCGAACCTTAAGTGTGTAGACCCTACGGGTTCGGGAGACACGTAGACATGACCGAGACGGCTCTCCGGTCAATAACCAACAGCGGGATCTGGATACCCATGTTGGCTCCCACATGCTCCTCGATGATCTCATCGGATGAATCATGATGTCGAGGATTCAAGCAACCCCGTATACAATTCCCTTTGTCAATCGGTATGTTACTTGCCCGAGATTCGACTGTCGGTATCCCAATACCTCGTTCAATCTCGTTACCGGCAAGTCACTTTACTCGTACCGTAATGCATGATCCCGTGACCAGACACTAGGTCACTTTGAGCTCATTATGATGATGCATTACCGAGTGGGCCCAGAGATACCTCTCTGTCATACGGAGTGACAAATCCCAGTCTCGATCCGTGTCAACCCAACAGACACTTTTGAAGATACCTGTAGTGCACCTTTATAGTCACCCAGTTACGTTGTGATGTTTGGTACACCCAAAGCACTCCTACGGTATCCGGGAGTTACACAATCTCATGGTCTAAGGAAAAGATACTTGACATTGGAAAAGCTCTAGCAAACGAACTACACGATCTTGTGCTATGCTTAGGATTGGATCTTGTCCATCACATCATTCTCCTAATGATGTGATCCCGTTATCAATGACATCCAATGTCCATAGTCAGGAAACCATGACTATCTGTTGATCAATGAGCTAGTCAAGTAGTGGCTCACTAGGGACATATTGTGGTCTATGTATTCACACGTGTATTACGATTTCCGGATAATTCAATTATAGCATGAATAAAAGACAATTATCATGAACAAGGAAATATAATAATAATCCTTTTATTATTGCCTCTAGGGCATATTTCCAACAGTCTCCCACTTGCACTAGAGTCAATAATCTAGTTACATTGTGATGAATCGAACACCCGTAGAGTTCTGGTGTTGATCATGTTTTGCTCGCGGAAGAGGTTTAGTCAACGGATCTGCGGCATTCAGATCCGTATGTACTTTGAAAATATCTATGTCTCCATCTTGAACATTTTCACAGATGGAGTTGAAACGACGCTTGATGTGCCTGGTCTTCTTGTGAAACCTGGGCTCCTTGGCAAGGGCAATAGCTCCAGTGTTGTCACAGAAGAGAGTGATCGGCCCCGACGCATTGGGTATGACTCCTAGGTCGGTGATGAACTCCTTCATCCATATTGCTTCATGTGCTGCCTCCGAGGCTGCCATGTACTCCGCTTCACATGTAGATCCCGCCACGACGCTCTGCTTGCAACTGCACCAGCTTACTGCTCCACGATTCAACATATACACGTATCCGGTTTACGACTTAGAGTCATTCAGATCTGTGTCGAAGCTAGCGCCAATGTAACCCTTTACGACGAGCTCTTCGTCACCTCCATAGACGAGAAACATGTCCTTTGTCCTTTTCAGGTACTTCAGGATATTCTTGACCGCTGTCCAGTGTTCCTTGCCGGGATTACTTTGGTACCTTCCTACCAAACTTACGGCAAGGTTTACATCAGGTCTGGTACACAGCATGGCATACATAATAGATCCTATGGCTGAGGCATAGGGGATGACACTCATCTCTTCTTTATCTTCTGCCGTGGTCGGGCATTGAGCCGAGCTCAATCTCACACCTTGCAATACAGGCAAGAACCCTTTCTTGGATTGATCCATATTGAACTTCTTCAATATCTTATCAAGGTATGTGCTTTGTGAAAGACCTATGAGGCGTCCCGATCTATCCCTAAAGATCTTGATGCCTAATATGTAAGCAGCTTCTCCAAGGTCCATCATTGAAAAACACTTATTCAAGTAGGCCTTAATGTTGTCCAAAAGTTATATATCATTTCCCATCAAAAGTATGCCATCTACATATAATATGAGAAATGCTACAGAGCTCCCACTCACTTTCTTGTAAATGCAGGCTTCTCCATAAGTCTGCATAAACCCAAACGCTTTGATCATCTCATCAAAGCGAATGTTCCAACTCCGAGATGCTTGCACTAGCCCATAAATGGATCGCTGGAGCTTGAATACCTTGTTAGCATTCTTAGGATCGACAAAACCTTCCGGATGCATCATATACAGTTCTTCCTTAAGATAGCCGTTAAGGAATGCTGTTTTGACGTCCATCTGCCATATCTCATAATCATAGTATGTGACAATTGCTAACATGATTCGGACGGACTTCAGCTTTGCTACGGGAGAGAAAGTCTCATCGTAGTCAACCCCTTGAACTTGTCGATAACCCTTAGCAACAAGTCAAGCTTTATAGATGGTAACATTACCGTTCGTGTCCGTCTTCTTCTTAAAGATCCATTTGTTTTCTATCGCTCGCCAATCATCGGGCAAGTCTGTCAAAGTCCATACTTTGTTTTCATACATGGATTCTATCTCGGATTGCATGGCTTCAAGCCATTTGTTCGAATCTAGGCCCGCCATCGCTTCTTCATAGTTCGAAGGTTCACCGTTGTCTAACAACATGATTTCCAGGACAGGGTTGCCATACCACTCTGGTGTGGAACGTGTCCTTGTGGACCTACGAAGTTCTGTAGCAACTTGATCCGAAGTACCTTGATCATCATCATTAATTTCCTCTCCAGTTGGTGTAGGCACCACAGGAACATTTTCCTGAGCTGCACTACTTTCCGGTTCAAGACGTAGTACTTCATCGAGTTCTACTTTCCTCCAACTTACTCCTTTCGAGAGAAACTCTTTTTCCAGAAAGGATCCGTTCTTAGCAACAAAGATCTTGCCTTCGGATCTAAGGTAGAAGGTATACCCAATGGTTTCCTTAGGGTATCCTATGAACACGCATTTTTCCGACTTGGGTTTGAGCTTTTCAGGTTGAAGTTTCTTGACATAAGCATCACATCCCCAAACTTTTAGAAACGACAACTTATGTTTCTTCCCAAACCATAATTCATACGGTGTCGTCTCAACGGATTTAGACGGAGCTCTATTTAAAGTGAATGTAGCTGTCTCTAGAGCGTATCCCCAAAATGATAGCGGTAAATCGGTAAGAGACATCATAGATCGCATCATATCCAATAGAGTGTGATTACGACGTTCGGACACACCGTTACGCTGAGGTGTTCCAGGCGGCGTGAGTTGTGAAACGATTCCATATTTCCTTAAGTGTGTACCAAATTCGTGACTTAAATATTCTCCTCCATGATTTGATCGTAAGAACTTTATCTTTCGGTCACGTTGATTCTCTACCTCATTCTGAAATTCCTTGAACTTTTCAAAGGTCTTAGACTTGTGTTTCATCAAGTAGACATACCCATATCTACTTAAGTCATCAGTGAGAGTGAGAACATAACGATATCCTCCGGGAGCCTCAACGCTCATTGGACCGCACACATCAGTATGTATGATTTCCAATAAGTTGGTTGCTCGCTCCATAGTTCCGGAGAACGGAGTCTTGGTCATTTTGCCCATAAGGCATGGTTCGCATGTGTCAAATGATTCATAATCGAGAGACTCTAAAAGTCCATCAGCATGGAGCTTCTTCATGCGCTTGACACCAATGTGACCAAGGCGGCTGTGCCACAAGTATGTGGGACTATCGTTATCAACTTTACATCTTTTGGTATTCACACTATGAATATGTGTAACATCACGTTCAGATTCATTAAGAATAAACCATTGACCATCGAGGCATGACCATAAAACATATCTCTCATATAAATAGAACAACCATTATTCTCGGATTTAAATGAGTAGCCATCTCGTATTAAACGAGATCCAGATACAATTTTCATGCTCAAACTTGGCATTAAATAACAATTATTGAGGTTTAAAACTAATCCCGTAGGTAAATGTAGAGGTAGCGTGCCGACGGCGATCACATCGACCTTGGAACCATTCCTGACGCGCATTGTCACCTCGTCCTTCGCCAGTCTCCGTTTATTCCGTAGCTCCTACTTTGAGTTACAAATATGAGCAAGGGCATCGGTATCTAATACCCAGGAGCTACTACGAGCACTGGTAAGGTACACATCAATTACATGTATATCACATATACCTTTAGTGTTGCCGGCCTTCTTGTCCGCTAAGTATTTGGGGCAGTTCCGCTTCCAGTGACCCTTCCCTTTGCAATAAAAGCACTCAGTCTCAGGTTTGGGTCCATTCTTTGACTTCTTCCCGGCAACTAGCTTACCGGGCGCGGCAACATCCTTGCCGTCCTTCTTGAAGTTCTTCTTACCCTTGCCTTTCTTGAACTTAGTGGTTTTATTGACCATCAACACTTGATGTTCCTTTTTGATTTCTACCTCTGCCGTCTTCAGCATTGAAAATACTTTAGGAATAGTTATCACCATCCCCTGCATATTGTAGTTCATCACAAAGCTCTTATAGCTAGGTGGGAGCGACTGAAGGATTCTGTCAATGATCGCCTCGTCCGGGAGGTTAATGTCCAGCTCAGACAGGCAGTTGTGCAACCCAGACATTTTCAGTATGTGCTCACTGACAGAACTATTTTCCTCCATCTTACAACTATAGAACTTGTCAGAGACTTCATATCTCTCGACCCGGGCATGAGCTTGGAAAACCATTTTCAGCTCCTCGAACATCTCATATGCTCCGTGTTGCTCAAAACGCTTTTGGAGCCCCGGTTCTAAGCTGTAAAGCATGCGGCACTGAACGAGGGAGTAATCATCAGCACGTGACTGCCAAGCGTTCATAACGTCTTGGTTCTCTGGGATAGGTGCTTCACCTAGCGGTCCTTCTAGGACATATGCTTTCTTGGCAGCTATGAGGATGATCCTTAGGTTCCAGACCCAGTCCGTATAGTTGCTGCCATCATCTTTCAGCTTGGTTTTCTCTAGGAACTCGTTGAAGTTTATGTTGACATGAGCGTTGGCCATTTGATCTACAAGACATTTTTTGCAAAGATTTTAGACTAACTTCATGATAATTAAGTTCATCTAATCAAATTATTTAATGAACTCCCACTCAGATTAGACATCCCTCTAGTCATCTAAGTGTTACATGATCCGAGTCGACTAGGCCCTGTCTGATCATCACGTGAGACGGACTAGTCATCATCGGTGAACATCTCCATGTTGATCGTATCTTCCATATGACTCATGTTCGACCTTTCGGTCTCTGTGTTCTGAGGCCATGTCTGTACATGCTAGGCTCGTCAAGTTAACCTAAGTGTTTTGCATGTGTAAATCTGTCTTACACCCGTTTTATGTGAACGTTAGAATCTATCACACCCGATCATCACGTGGTGCTTTGAAACAACGAACTGTCGGAACGGCGCACAGTTAGGGGGAACACTTTCTTGAAATTATTATGAGGGGTCATCTTATTTACTATCGTTGTTCTAAGTAAACAAGATGCAAAAACATGATAAACATCACATGCAATCAAATAGTAGTGACATGATATGGCCAATATCATATAGCTCCTTTGATCTCCATCTTCGGGGCTCCATGATCATCTTCATCACCGGCATGACACCATGATCTCCATCATCGTGTCTCCATGAAGTTGCTCGCCAACTATTACTTCTACTACTATAGCTAACGGTTTAGCAATAAAGTAAAGTAATTACATGGCCTTAAATCATTGACACACATGTCATACAATAATTAAGACAACTCCTATGGCTCCTGCCAGTTGTCATACTCATCGACATGCAAGTCGTGATTCCTATTACAAGAACATGATCTCATACATCACAATATATCATTCATCATTCATCACAACTTTTGGCCATATCACATTACAAAGCAATTGCTGCAAAAACAAGTTAGACGTCCTCTAATTGTTGTTGCATCTTTTACATGACTGCAATAGGGTTCTAGCAAGAACGTTTTTCTTACCTACGAAAAAAAGCACAACGTGATTTGTCAACTTCTATTTACCCTTCATAAGGACCCTTTTCATCGAATCCGCTCCAACTAAAGTGGGAGAGACAGACACCCGCTAGCCACCTTATGCAACTAGTGCATGTCAGTCGGTGGAACCTGTCTCACGTAAGCGTACGTGTAAGGTCGGTCTGGGCCGCTTCATCCCACAATACCGTTGAAGCAAAATAAGACTAGTAGTGGCAAGAAAGTTGACAACATCTACGCCCACAACAGATTTGTGTTCTACTCGTGCAAAGAGAACTACGCATTGACCTAGCTCATGATGCCACTATTGGGGAACGTTGCAGAAAACAAAAAAAAATTCCTACGGTTTCACCAAGATCAATCTATGAGTTCATCTAGCAACGAGAGAGAGGAGTGCATCTACATACCCTTGTAGATCGAGCGGAAGCGTTCAAGAGAACGGGGCTGAGGGAGTCGTACTCGTCGTGATGCAAATCACCGGAGATCCTAGCGCCGAAGGGACGGCACCTCCGCGTTCAACACACGTGCGGTCAGCGTGACGTCTCCTCCTTCTTGATCCAGCAAGGGGGAAGGAGAGGTTGATGAAGATCCAGCAGCACGACGTCGTGGTGGTGGATGCAGCAGGGGTCCCGGTAGGGCTTCGCCAAGCGTCTGCGGGAGGGAGAGGTGTAGCAAGGGGGAGGGAGGCGCCAAGTGCAAGGGTGCGGCTGCCCTCCCTCCCCCCTCTTTATATAGGGACCCCAGGGGGGGCGCCGGCCCTAGGAGATGGGATCTCCTAGGGGGGGCGGCGGCCAAGGGGGTGCCTTGCCCCCCAAGGCAAGTGGAGGCGCCCCCTCCCCTAGGGTTCCCAACCCTAGGTGCAGGGGGGCCAAGGGGGGGGGCCGCACCAGCCCACCAGGGACTGGTTCCCCTCCCACTTCAGCCCATGGGGCCCTCCGGGATGGGTGGCCTCACCCGGTGGACCCCCGGGACCCTTCAGGTGGTCTCGGTACAATACCGGTGACCCCCAAAACTTTCCCGATGGCCAAAACTCGACTTCCCATATATAATTCTTTACCTCCGGACCATTACGGAAATCCTCGTGATGTCCGGGATCTCATCCGGGACTCCGAACAACTTTCGGTTTGCTGCATATAAATATCTCTACAACCCTAGCGCCATCGAACCTTAAGTGTGTAGACCCTACGGGTCCGGGAGACACGTAGACATGACCGAGACGGCTCTCCGGTCAATAACCAATAGCGGGATCTGGATACCCATGTTGGCTCCCACATGCTCCTCGATGATCTCATTGGATGAACTACGATGTCGAGGATTCAAGCAACCCCGTGTACAATTCCCTTTGTCAATCGGTATGTTACTTGCCCGAGATTCAATCGTCGGTATCCCAATACCTCGTTCAATCTCGTTACCGGCAAGTCACTTTACTCGTACCGTAATGCATGATCCCGTGACCAGACACTTAGTCACTTTGAGCTCATTATGATGATGCATTACCGAGTGGGCCCAGAGATACCTCTTCGTCATACGGAGTGGCAAATCCCAGTCTTGATCCGTGTCAACCCAACAGGCACTTTCGGAGATACCTGTAGTGCACCTTTATAGTCACCCAGTTACGTTGTGACGTTTGGTACACCCAAAGCACTCCTACGGTATCTGGCAGTTACACGATTTCATGGTCTAAGGAAAAGATACTTGACATTGGAAAAGCTCTAGCAAACAAACTACACGATCTTGTGCTATGCTTAGGATTGGGTCCTGTCCATCACATCATTCTCCTAATCATGTGATCTCGTTATCAATGACATCCAATGTCCATAGTCAGGAAACCATGACCATCTGTTGATCAACGAGCTAGTCAACTAGAGGCTCACTAGGGACATATTGTGGTCTATGTATTCGCACGTGTATTATGATTTCCGGATAATACAATTATAGCATGAATAAAAGACAATTATCATGAACAAGGAAATATAATAATAATCCTTTTATTATTGCCTCTAGGGCATATTTCCAACACTGCCAGGTCCGGGGCTCAAACTGGCCCGACGCACTCACATGTGTCATCGCTGTCGTCTTCCCCTGGTCCATCTTCAGAGCAGATTGAGGTGACAACCTTGGCAGGTCCTCCACCATCGACGACACCATGACGCTAAACGACGACCTCCACCTACGCGAGCCTTGGAAGGTCCTCCGCCATTGACGCCACCATGATGCCAGCCGATGACCTCCACCTACACGAGTCCATCTCCAAGCAACGGATGTAAATCCATGCTAGGATAGGGCCGCACCACGACCGTCGCCCACCACCCACAAGCGCCACTCAACCCCAAGGTTCCCAAAGCGGCGCTGTTAAGAAGGGAACGGCGCCGTGAGCGCCGCCGCCGCCCAACAAAGTTAGGACTTTCGCCTGGGAGACCTAGGGGAAGGTGAAGTGAGGCGATCAGTCCATGCCGATGCCTCCAAGGAGGGGAACGACGCCCTCAGGCGTCGCCGTCGGCGCGGCCGGTCATGGTCAGCCAGGGATTTCGCCCGAACTAGATCTCCGCCACCAGCAGCGCCTCCTGTATAGAACCGGCGACCAAGAGGAAGCGCAACCCGACCAGGCTGGCCCGTACGCCGAACAGGGGAGGAGGGGAGGCGCCAGATCGCGCGCACCGGCCACCGCAGAAGCCGCCGCCGACCACCAACGACCACCGGATCCCGCCCCCCACGCGGCCGGGACACCAGATCCACTGTCCGCATGGCTGCTAGCCGGCTGTGCCTTGCCAATGGAGCCGCCCCTCCAGATCCGGGGTTCCCCACGCAGAAGTAGGGCAACCGAGGCCCCGCCTTCACCATCCTTGGTGCCCCGGGCTTGCCCGACGGCTGCCATAGGCGGCGGCGAGGAGGTAGGACGAGGTGGGAAGGGCGGCGCGGTGGCGCGGCTAGGGTTCCCTCGCCGCCGCCGGGGGAGGCGACGCGGGGGTCGTGTGGAACGTGGGGGAGGAGATCAGTGGGAAGTGTTGTATAGGGCCTTAGCGACATCTGTCTAAGCTTTGACCATGGAGACGACCTTAATAGTTTATTTGATTCATTTATATGTATAGTTGTCAGTAGCAACATAAACGTCCTACTAGATATTTTTTTTGAATTGTTTGAATTGCTTACCACAGGAGTCACGTGGTTACTTGGTTTTCGTTGGATCATCGCTTCATATGTATACATAGTTAATTTGCCTTTGTGTTATCAGTTTACATTACAAGTGAAGTGAACTTTAATTATCATGCATTGTGTCGGAGTTATATTGTCCCTACATGTGAAATTTAATATGTATTATCTTTATATATAGTTTCAGCAGAATATTTCAGAAGCCCGTAGCAACACACGGGCATTCTACTAGTATTGATAATTTTCAGCTTGCACAGGGACCACTTATGTTATAAATCACGTATGCCCGTATGGCCCTTTTTGTTATCCTTACACCTTTATGCATCAAGCTTGATGACAAATTCTTGTAGTATGGAAAATCTTTCTTGCATATTAATTCAGAACAAATATGCAAAGACACCAGGTGCCAGGTAAGGTGACTGAAGACTAATGCTTCTATTTATTCGATGGCAGGTTTGAATTGAGAGGTTGAGATAATAGGTGGAGGAAGAAAAAGAATATGTTTTTTGCGGATAAAGGAAAAGAATTATTTAACGGTATGAAAAGGCGCCAATGCTATCTAGCTAGCTAGGATCATGAAGGTACATGTTCGACATGATTGATATCGCACCACTAGAATATTTATGTATCTGAACCTAATTTCATGCCCAGTTTCCCGTTGCAACGCACGGGCATGTTTGCTAGTACCTATAATTTAGGTATTTTGTGTAATTATACAATATATTGTTGAGAAAAAAAGTACTACTATTTTTTTGTGAACATGCACAAGGCTTGCGTGTCAGTGTATTAAGGTTGGGGTGAAAAAAAAACAATACAAAGTAGCTGCAAACAACGGCGTACGATGGCCCCGACGCTCATGCCTGGGCTCGCTATTTTTATGTTGCGCAAAACTAAAGAAGATGGAGATTTGTACATGGCACGAATCAATATGCGTAATTACATGCTATGTTTTTTTTTTTTTGCAAAAAAACTTTCAATCATGGCAGTACAACGAGCACCCGAAATAAAAATTACATCCAGATTCGCAGACCACCTAGCGACGTCTACAAGCACTGAAGCGAGCCGAAGGCGCGCCGCCGTCATCGCCCCTCTATCGCCGAAGTCGGGCACAACTTGTTGTAGTAGACAGTCGGGAAGTCGTCGTACTAAGCCCCCATAGGACCAGCACCCCGGAACAGCAACCGCCGCCGATGAAAAATAACATAGATCGAAAGGATCCAAACCGAAGACACATGAATGTAGACGAACAACGACGAGATCCGATCAAATCCACCAAAGATAGATCTGTCGGAGACACACCTCCACAAACCCACCAACGATGCTAGACGCACCGCCGGAAAGGGGGCTAGACGGGAAGACCTTTATTCCATCTTTAGGGAGCCGCCGCCGTCTCGCCTTCCTGAGCAGGACACAAACCAAGAAGCCCTCCCATCGACCCTTGTCAGGATCCACCACGCCTCTATGACCCTAAGGCTACCGGAGACGCGACAGACCAGCACCGGCACCGGCGAGAGGCATGAACCTAACTTTCTTTCTTGGAGGAGGAGGAGGTAGCACACAATTACCTGCTATGTTTATGAACTATTTCTAATCAAGTCACAATCACGAATTACAAAGTAAGATGAGGTTAGGCTCGTACATGTTGTCACATCACCGGAAATGCAAAACTTGCATTCATTCACTTCTTCGGGCATCGTGTAATAAGGATTCCAGTCGCTCCCGCGCGTCCTGAGAGATCAGCGACTCTCGTCCATCGGATCGGTCTCCTTGATGCGTTTCTGGGCGTCGGATCGAGATCTGGAGGAACCTGGGCCGCTGGATCTGGAGATGGCACTATTGCAATGAATAGTTACCTCTTGTTCCTGCCACCGCGTGTAAATTCGGTGCCCCGACGGGGGTATTTTGGTCATTTTGCATACGGATATAAATTGGCAGCAGCTCCCGTGCTAAAACCTAGCCGTCACCTCCTCCCTCGCTCGCTTCCACTCCTCCCGCAGCCGCCGCCTCCTCCCTCCCATCTAGGGAGAGCCGCCGCCGCCCCCTCCCATTCCAATCTCCTCTCTTCCCCGCCTCCCCTCGCCCTGCCGGCCATCCTCCCCGTCCGCCATCGCCACCGACCAGCCGCAGCCGCGCTACCATCCCCTCCTTGTTCCTCTCCCGTGGGAAGTCCTCCGAGAAGCAGCCCAAGGGCAGCCGCCTCCCGCTCGGTGGCCGAACGCCGGGAAGCGCCGCTGCTTTGGCTCCGCCATCTCCTTTGCCCTGCCCGCCGGATCCACGCCGTCGTCCTCGCGTGCACACGGTAGGTGCTCCGCCTCTTCCTCTCGTCCGGCCAGATCCACGGCGCACGGCCTCTCGCGCTCGCTCGCGACCCTGAACCGTGGCAAGGGTTTCAGGCTGGGCATCGGCTTCGTCGCCGGCGCGGCTCCGGTGGATTACGGCGGCTCCTCTCCGTCTCCTCTCTCGCCCCCACGCGCGGCTCCGCTTCCCGCTGGTCATGGGGTGCAGCCTTGCATCGTCCTTTTCTTCTTTTCCTTCTCAGGCAAATTTTGTGTTGGTTCACTCCTCAATTTCTTTGGTTAATCTTCGTGCACTGACCACTTGGTGTTTTTGATGGCGCAGATTGTGGCGAGGTTGAGCGTATGGAGCAGAGGGACCAGGGCAAGGGGGCGGCCGTCCCGGGCACCCGATGGCTTGTTGCGATTTTCAGCTGTTGGGTGTGATTAGTGCAGGAAGGTAATGGGATTTCTCGATTCCATGAACCTCCTCGTGAACTCAAATCCCATCTGTTTGTAGTCTTGTTAGATGTTTCGCTTCGTGAAGTTAATCCTCATTACATATCTCTTTCTTGAACTTCAGTTTCTTCTATTGATTGGGATTAGGAAAGGGAAACTAAATTTTCTGCTCGTGACTTGTAAGCTGCAGCAAAAGCTTGCAATTTCTAATTTCCTAGCCAACCAGGTGCATTTGTTTCATGCCTTTCCTAAACTTTTTTATTTAACTAGTTGTGTTCTTAATTTTTATCATCTTGTATCATATATTTGTGTACTAGGCGATGCATTGTTCTTGGTTCTCCGTACGTTAATTTTGCTGATGATGAGGTGTGTACACAAGACAGTGTGGCTCCTCAATTTATACACATGATCACAAATTGTTGGAATTGTTGCCTTATATGTCAAGTGCTTGTTGTGAGTTCCAAACTTACAGTAGAGATGGCGTATTAGCTACCCGATCCAGAGCCGAAGCTTTGTTGGCGCACGGTATTTTTTTGTATGGTTATTGATTTGCTAGCATATATTCTAGACTAAATTTTGTTAGCCTGCTGCACTTTATATCGCTTTTATCTGGTTTCTTTCTTAGTTTCTTATAACATCTTAATTTATTAGTTTTATATGACGTAAGATTGTTCCGTTCACTAATGTTTCTCCATGTTTATGAAGAAAAGATTGGGTTCAGAGCACCTTTCCATGTTATTTATCTGATTTTTGTGATTTCTGATGTTCAGGTCAAGGCAAACTTGAAATGTGGCCACCTTTGTATGGCTAATGGCTTTGTAGGCTTTCAGTATTTGGCGTCTGTCGCCGGGTTTGTTCCGCCTCAACCAGGATCTTCTCAGCACTGCTCTGATGTTGTGAAAACTCACGCACGCCGGCAGCCGCCTCCATGCTCCAGTTGTCGCAGCCTGCAGGTAGCCTCTCCGTTCTTTTTTCTCGACCTTTTTGCTTGATCTGCTAAAGTGTTATGTGTGTGTTCGGCTGCTTGCTACTTGCAAAGAAATTGTATGAATGGCAGCAGGGTGTAGCAACAGCCAACATTAGTTCGGCTCAATCCCTGTTCTGATTGTCGGTCATGTCTTTTCTGGTAAAAGCCAAAAGTATTTATGTCTTTGTGCATTGGATGTTGGTGGTTTCCTGTCTTCACTGCTTGTTTTTAGTGGAGTCTAAATATATGTCTTTTGTTCCTTATCTGCATCCTGGTAGGGCCTATGATTGTTGGTCCTTTCACCTTTGTGCATGGAATGTTGATGGTTTTGTTCATTTGCTTGTTTTATTTATTGTTTCTTTTTACTGTGCTCCTATGATTTCAACAATAACTGAGGCAAGGGTGCCATGATCTGAGTTTCCAAATCTTGAACAGGAATTATGGTTTAATCAATATTTGCATTAGTGAGGAGACGGGGTGGCCACACAAGGTGTTTTTCTCAATCAGATCACATGCATCTCTTAAAAATTATACAATAGCAAGTGTGACTTACATATTATTAGATATTATCGGTCTATGCTTCATGTGGTTGCAGTGTTCTTACATCTAGATCTATGGACAGGGCCAGTTGCTCCTATCTAGACGAGCTTTGTCAGGGTCATGTGGTTGCTGCTGCTACCGCTTTGTCGGGGTCAAGGGTCAATAAAACTCAGGTTATTGCTCGATCCATAATTCTAGCATCTATAGTCAGGCTATCACTTTAGTCTTTTTTGCCTTTCTCTGACAGGTCAATTGATGTTGGGCACCAATCTTGCTCCTATTTGGGTGGGCTACAGCTTTGTCAGGCTGCCATCATATTCTGATCTTCCAGTGTTCCTTCTGCGGTGTGGAGGAGGTTTGAAAGTAGATCGTGGTGACGATTGCGCCATTACATGTTATTATTGTTCATATCTTATCATTAGAAATAGACATGTTATAAGGAAGATGTTACCGATATATTTCTTTCATGGTCAATGATTGTCTTGCTTTTCTGTGTCACATTGCTTATACCTGTCGTTTTCTAAAATTATTGCATGGTAGCTAGCTAATCTCTATGATAATAGTTTCTGAGATTCCAAAGGGTTTTTAATTTTATTTTAGACCATGATAGCATTCCTTACCCGTTGTCACCTTCCTTCTCTATCTTCGCATGATAGCTAGCTTCAGAATGATTGGCACATTTATTAACCATTTCATCTTTTTTGTGCATTGCAGGTTTGCTACTAAATTCACAAAAAAGTAGTGTTCTTTTGCATCACCATCCTATGGAGCCATGAGATCTGAACCAATGAATCCAAGGTAACCACCACTATTTTGTTTAGGCTTATGTGCCTGATGTTTTTTAGGATCTCTGTGTCAAGGAGATATATCTAAGTAGTGTCATGTTCTAATTCTAAAAGATGAGAAAGCTAAGAACTTCGTAATTACATAGTAAATCATGGCTGGAGCGTAGAGGTTAGGGATGTGCAAATATTGATTAAAAGTATATTTATTTGTATTTACAACAACACACTGGATCACATCCAGTAAATAATTTGGTAGAATATCAGTCAAGTTTAGAACTTTTGACCACAACAGCTGAAAAACCGAAGTAAATCCATCATATATATTCAGTTCAGTAAAGTATATAATCAGGATGCTAATCTTTGACCTATATATTCAGCTGAA